>NC_139968.1:12044867-12252367 GCF_963993115.1 Abramis brama | reverse complement strand
AGTAAACGTTTATCTTCTTTATCTTAAATTAACTATAATAACCCTGATATATACAGTATATATATATATATATATATATACACTGTAAAAAAGTTGCTGCCTTAAATTTAAGTACAATCAACCTAAGTCATTTCAACTTAAATCACATTAAACTGACTTAAAAAAAATTAGTTGAATCTTGTATAACTTATAAAAAAATAGAAAATTGCTTAACTTAGTGAAGTGCAAAATCTTATCTTTTCTTCTTAACTGAGTTAAAGCAATGTAAAAAATATATGTTTTTTTTACACATATATATATATACTGTAAAAAATTATATATATATATATATATATATATATATATATAATAAGTAACAAATTCTAAAACATACATGTATAATACATTATAAGTATATATATCAAATGAATACATGTATAGAATAAATGTTATATAGAAATTTGTATTCTATAAGCAGCTTTCCTGTTTAATCTATATTAGTTTGCTGGCATCATGTAAACAAATCTTCATATTTCAGGCTGTTTTTCATCACAATCAGTTCTAGCTTTATATTCTATTAATATTTCACCTCGCGTTTCCCTCCTGATGTTATTTCCTCTGCCGAGCGACAGCCAAGTGTCTGTTTTCCAGTTTGCTGGGCCTCACAATTATTTTATCCAACTAATCGTTTGCATAATTTGGAAAGGCAATAAAAGCAATTTTCTCTCTCCCTCTCCAGCTGTGATTTACACACTGCAGTCATTTTCAGCATTATGTGTTTTTTGGCCTTAGCTGAAATGTGTGAATATTGAAAGGAACATAGTTTGGTTCATATGAAAGGCTTTTAGAAATGCTTATGCGTTAACATTTTAATATATATTTATGTTAATTACATAAATAAATATATTCTAGTCATGTAGGACGACATCATTACAACAACACACAAATTAATAAATTCACAATGCATCAGTACTCAATGAAAAAGAATACTTATATATTATATAATGCATACATAATTACAGTATGTGTTACAGTCATGGCTCTGATTGGCTGGTTCTCATTTAAAAGCGGTGACTCATTTTTCAGGTTTTGCAGTTCTAAAATCAGTTAATTAACATAAACATAAAGCCATGTTCTCAGATCAAACAGAAGCAAAAGTCTGTGTGGAAAATCTATGCTAATGAACGCAATGACTTTGGGCAGGGAGCTTTTGCTTCTGTCCTGAATCCTGAATTCATGCCCTATGAATGTTGCCCAGGATCACTGTCCTATTGCTCAACAAGCCCTGAGCACAACTTAGTCTTTCCTTGCGAAACGCAGTCCGTTCACTTCCCTGCCAGAAGAGCTTACAGTCATCGCATCATTGACCCTGCAGGAGAACAGTTCAGGACATCCGTGCGTACTTGACATTCAGAATACATGCAGCACATACAACAACTGGCTAGATTATAGCTCTCTTGAACCCTAGCTTTGGGTTGCAACCTTTTTGTGACCCATTTTTTCACTTAATAAAGGTCACAGTGAGTGTAGGTGTAGGTGTGTTTGATTAGGATTGGGATCACTCTAAAATCTATTTTTTTTCACTAATTCAATTTTTTAAAGGCTTTTTTCTTCCTTATGATATTTGTTTTTCATGGAATCAGTTGCACCACCCTGACATTTCTTTGACTTTATGCCCCAAAGAAAATATACAGATTGATTAGAATTCTTACCAAAATTGTTTCAGTTTCAAAATCTGTCCATCACCTTATTGATAAATAACAAGCCATTTATTTATTTTTGTTTGTTAGTTTTGGAACATTAAAAACATGAATTATTAAATATACCATACCAACCATCCATCCAACCAACCAACCAACCAACCAACAATCCATTCATTCATCCATCCATCCATCCATCCATCCATCCATCCAGCCATCCATTAATTCATTCATCAATCCACCCATCCATCCATCAATCCATCCAACCAACATCCATCCATCCATTAATTCATTCATCAATCCACCCATCCATCCATCAATCCATCCAACCAACATCCATCCATCCATCCATCCATCCAACCAACATCCATCCATCCATCCATCCATCCAGCCATCCATTAATTCATTCATCAATCCACCCAAACAACATCCATCCATCCATCCATCCATCCAGCCATCCATTAATTCATTCATCAATCCACCCATCCATCCATCCATCCATCAATCCATCCAACCAACATCCATCCATCCAACCAACATCCTTCCATCCATCCATCCATCCATCCAACCAACATCCATCCAACCAACTATCCATCATCCATCCAAACAACATCCATCCATCCATCCATCCATCCATCCATCCATCCATCCATCCATCCATCCATCCAACCAACCAACCAACCAATCTGTCCCCACTGACTTAAAATAGACCCCCTAATGCGTGCGGTGGGTTTAGTGGAGGGTAATTGAGAATGAATGAAGTAAAGAGGAGGTGAGAGGAGGCATCGCACTATGATTGGATATGATTGGTTTGTGCGATAAATCCCACCTCTTGTTTTCATGCGCGTTTTCTTCGGCCTGGGAAATGGGAAGACTAATTAAAAAGTTAACAACTCAGCCATTTCACCGCTTTATGTCACGTCAAAATCAAACTTGAAAATTGGTCTGAAAATATGATAACTGTGGGGGTTTTAATGAGCAATCCGCTTGGGGAAATTAAAGGTACATCTTTGTGTCTGTAACCAGCATGTCCAGTACAAGCTTGAAGACTGATGAAAATAAGCTGCATTCAGAAAAGCTGACAAGTTTTAAATTCACAAATAATATACATTGTTTAAATTGTTACTGCCTTTAGTTATTATTTTGGAATACAGATTTAAAAATGCGTAAAAACACTAACTTGAAAGTTATACTTGGTTTTAATAAATATAAATTTACATAGTTATTGCAAAACATACAAATAGAATTGTATTTGGTCTCTCTTTTTTATTTAATGTTTATTTAACCAGGAAAATTAAGTGTAACGGGCATACATTTACATTTGATATACAGTATATAAATAAAAGTGAGGACTTTGCCTCCTCATTTTAAAACACCACCTCACACCACTGCTTTGCATCCTGTTAATATAAAAATGTATCTAGGTAGGCAACTAACTTGGCAACTTGGAAGATTTTGTGTATAAGACATTGACAGATTTGAATGCTTGCTAAATACTTTGAAGCAGCGAGGCCTAAAATGTGTGATTATAAATGATGGTGTTTGATGAATTGAAAGATTCAATTTGACGTTAATGAACTGCTGAAGGTCTTTTTCCCAACAGACATTGCGTAATTAAATCAATTTCCCTTCCACTTGTACATGTTATATAGGGTGTAACCACACCTTTATATATTCACAGATTTTTTTGACATTCTTCCAGAAATCTTAAACCGGAGCTTATCTTTCTGGGAGACTGGATTAATTCACACAGATTGCATGAGCTTGGGCATCTCTGATTGTGGACACTTATGTCCTCTAGTAGTTGTCTGTCCCCTTGAGGATATTATGACTGTAGATTGGATTTCTCACCAGCCTTAAATCTGTCAAACCTTCAACTTCAATCTTCAACCCCTTTTCACTCTTCTTCTCCCCTCTCTTGTTTCTTGAATGGTTTAATCAATGAAAGCTTCCCAACACAATGCCACATGGACTATGTTATATTGTAGTAGTTAGTTGGTCTGTATTTGTCCTGGATAAGGTGGAACATGGAAATTATAGGGTCAGGAACAACCCATTCACCGGTATTGGAGAAATGCAAGATTTTGATCAATCTCTATAATGCTTCTATAAGGAAGCATAGAGATTTCTAGTGCAATTGAGTAAAAGGTTTGGATCTGGTTAAAGTAATTTCTCAATCTCACCCCCAGTCTCATACTGACTCTACCAATGATTTTTTTTTTTGTCTTTTTTTGTCATTTTCCCTGCAACTTGCATACATGGTGTACAGATTTTCATCATTGAAAGAGTTTTTTTTAGATCTAAAATATTAGAAAATTAGTTTTATATATTTTTAACTCAAAAACATGAGTTAAATAGTTTTATATACAAAAACATCATTAATTAATTCATAAGTATCATTACTGTATGTTTTTGGAGACCACATATTTTACAACTATGCCTTGTTATAAAAGGCATTGATATGATACTATGACATAATTTCCTATTTTAGTTTTTCTTGCATGTTTCTGCATGTTGGTTTTACCACATGGTTTTGATATATTAATAATATTTAAACAAAACGTCAGCTTTTCTTTCTTAGTAATAAAAACATAACATTGTGCCAAACTATTTTATAGGGATTTATTTTCTTCAATTTGAGATTTTTTTTATTATATTTTTTATTTTCTTTATTATGACATCAGTTCCTGATATCAGGTATCCTCCTGACATTTATTACTTTTTGCTCCAATACATTTTAATTCAATAAATTATAATGGTCTTCAAGTCAATGTATGTATAAATTGAATTTCCATCCATCCATTCCGACATCCATCAATCCATCCAACCAACATCCATCCATCCATCCATCCATCCAACCAACCAACCAACCAACCAACCAACCAACCAACCAACCAACCAACCAACCAACCACCAACCAACCACCAACCAACATCCATCCATCCATCCATCCAACCAACCAACCAACCAACCAACCAACCATCCATCCATCCATCCATCCATCCATCCATCCATCCATCCATCCATCCATCCATCCATCCATCCATCCATCCAACCAACCAACCAACCAACCAAACAACCAACCAACATCCATCCATCCATCCATCCATCCATCCAACCAAACAACCAACATCCATCCATCCAACCAACCAACCAACCAACCAACCAACCAACATCCATCCATCCATCCAACCAACCAACCAACCAACCAACCAACCAACCAACCAACCAACCAACCAACCAACCAACCAACCAACCAACCAACCATCCATCCATCCATCCATCCATCCATCCATCCATCCATCCAACCAACCAACTAACCAACCAACCAACATCCATACATCTTTTGTATGGTCCAAATATAATGGTCTTCAAGTCATTGTATGTATAAATTGCATTTTTAATGTACTTATACATTCATTAATAGATCTGGACAAAAGTGTTGTTGATCCAGGCACATTTATCCTCAGCAACTAGCTGTATAGTTCAGTAAACATACAATTGTCAGAATCGAACCCATGACCTTGGTGTTGCTGGCACAATGCTCACTCAGAAAACTAACTGTGGACACTAAAACTGGATAACTGCAAATCTCTGGTTCAGATGTAAACTGTGCCTTTGGACATCATCCGGTTTAGTCCAGCGCTTCACATTTTCCTGAACTCTCCTCAATCTTTCCCTGCTTGCAGGTTTAGACTGCTATTTTTGCGCACTGAGAGGATGTCTGGGTAATCCCTACAGCCCATTCACTGCGTGCGCTTTCAGTTTGTGAAATTAAATGCTGCTGTATGTGGAATTGTTCAGCCGGGAACAAACACACTCGGCCTACCTTATGTTGAATGTTATTGTACAGCAGCAGGGCCTACTGTCATTTAAATTAAATCAATTTTTGCCCTCCAGGATGAATCACAACAAATGCAGTCAAATGGATCCAGAACAAATATTACAAGGTTGCACTGAGTTCAAGGTGTTTTGTTTCATTTTATGTGCATCTACTGAAGAGTTTTTTCTCTCTCCATACATCAGTGTTTACTGAGGTTGGCTTACCGCTGTTTGTCAGAATTACATTGTTCCAGCGGATATTAAAGCGTTTGGACAAGCAGCCATGTCAGATCTGCTGAGGAAGTAAGACATCAGCCTGGGTTTCACACTCTTCTCAGCCGAGCCAGCGGAGCATTTTCTGTGCCGTATAGTTGCCCATGTCAGATTTTCTCTATATATAATATATATATATATATATAATTTAGCTTTATTTTAGTTTTTAGTCATTTTAGTACTTCAGCGTAAACGTATTTTATTTCAGTTAGTTGCAAAGGCAACATTTTTAATTTTCCTTTAAGTTTTATTTCAGCTTTCAATTAACAAAAACAGTTTGTAAGTTTTAGTTCTACTTAACAATAACAACACTGGTTTCATTGCAGCTGTTCTTTCCATATTGTGCAAATTAATTTTAGTATAAGAAACATTATGATTTCTTGTAGGGAATGATGTAGGTTGCTGTCCTAGTGTTATTAGCTTATTAGCTAAGTTGGAGGTGGAGGTATTTGTAAGTAAAAAATACTTTTTTATATTTTATTTTTGTTGTTTTGAATCTTTTGCCTATTTATTTGACAGAAATAGTATAGCAATAGGAAATTAATGGGATCAGGACTCATCATAAGCTAAACTTAGCTCCAGATTTAGCATCATAGCTAAACGTGTCTGCAGCATGTGCGCTAACCAGTGTGGCACAGATCTGACACAATCTTTTCATTGTTAGGTGTCAGTAGACATCTGCCTTTGAATGAAAATGTACATTTCTCATCAAATATTGATTTTTAGATAAGGAGTTAATTTTTATGTCCTGTGCTGGAGTGAGACTTATTGTCAGCATTTAGTATAGCTTATGTCCTGGTCTGTCAAAACCATGATAGCTACATGATAGCTGCTATTGCTAGTTAAGTGAGGAGGACCATTAGCATTAGCTATCTAATGATCAATAATGTATGAACAAAATGAGTCATCTATATTTAGTAAATTTTCTTGGAAGAGAAAGACGTATATTTAGTATTTACTATAGTATATTTTGTAAGTGCTTAGGAGAACACTAGCATGTAGCCTCAAAGCTAACATTCTGTACGAGTAAAATACTATAGTACTGCTCAAATCAGATACTCTATACACTTTTACTCAAGTCGCATTGGAATTGGTGACTTGTAATGGAGTCATTTCGCTGTAAGGTATCTGTACTTCAGGTATGGTTTTCAGGTTCTCTTTACACCTCTAACAAAATCTTGCGTTTGTTTCATTTTACTGCTCACGTTTCATGGTTTTAACAGCAAAGAGCGCATAAATGGCCCATAAATCTGTTTAAAAGGTGAAAGTGTTCACGTCTTTTCGACGACTTTTTCCTTCTTTCCTGTCTGTAAGTAGTCAACTACCTATCTATTATAAATATGTTCTGAGAAGGTTTTACCAACATCCCCTTTAAAGGAACACGGCAACGGCAATTTGTACATTATTTGTTATGTTGGTGTTATTTTGTCACTTACTGGGAGCAGTATGCTAGCTGGAGCCATTTACCTCCAGTCTTTGTGCTAAGCTAGGCTAGCGGTGGGTGCGTCAGACAGAGTTACGGCACATACGGAGATGAAAAGGGTATGTATGAACTTATCTAACTCTGGGGGATACAGTGAATAAGCTAAAGTCCCAAAATTCGGCGTGTTCCTTTAAGTTATGAAAATGTTATTTCCAAATGTTCTCTGAATGTTCAAAATGTTCAGTTTTTTAAATGTTTCTTGGAACGTTACTTTAGAATGTTCTCAACAGGTAGTAACATTTAATAAATGTTGGAAGAACATCCGCACCATGAATAATGTATAAAATAACGTATTTGTGCTAACGTTTTGAGAACATTATTAAAGGTAACTTTGAACAAACATTCTAATAATGTTACTGGGAGAAAGTTTGTTCATAACGTTGAAAGAACCTTGCCAGAATGTCAAAGTTTTGAGCATGTTCCCTGTTAGCTGGGTAGCTGCTGGATTCCTCTCTTAGGACTGAAATAACCAAAATTGCACGTGAAATGTCGCCTTTGTAGGTCTGCTAATACCCTTAACCCTGCAGTCAGGCTTCTATTGGCGTATTTTACCTCGTGTCTTTGAGGTGGCGAGAGCTTATCACAGACGCTCACTGCTCCCCGCCAAGCATAATGGATTCTGCCTTCAGGATTAGACTTGGAAATATCTCAACAATACCTAGTAGGAGGCTGTTGCTTGGGCACTATTTCTGTTTTATTTATTTAGCGCAACTTATTTAGCATGATGCGGCAGTGGTAGAGAGTGGGATATTTTCAGTGGTGATTATAGTGGGGATTTAGCATGTTAGGTTATTAGCGAGATTGTCAGTGTCGCATTTCACAGGTCACCAACACAGACAACTGTTTACTGTCATTATTTCTGCAGTTTTGTTTGGTGCCACTAATGGTGCTGAAATTACAGCTCTTAGTTAACTGCAATGATCATGATGCTTCTGTTTCAACCGTTTTAGCTATTTGTAAAGTTTCAAACACAAAACATAAACTCATATGATAATGAGAATGTTTAGGTCCTCTTGACTATTTGTTGCCTTTATCAGAGATCAGAGAGTTCTTGGTTGGAAAAAGACTAGAAAGGTGCTATAAATGTAAAAATATATAAATATATATTATTTAAAAAATATATAAAATATAAAAAATAGAGTTTTAACTAAAAAACATGAGTTAAATACAGTTTTATATACAAAAATATCATGAATTAATTCATAGGTATCATTACTGTATGTTTATTGTATTGTATCATTACTGTATATTAACTGTTGTTATAAAAGGCATTGATATGATATGATATAATTTCCTATTTTAGTTTTTCTTGCATGTTTCTGCATGTTGGTTTCACCATGGTTTTGATATATTAATAATATTTTAACAAAACGTCAGCTTTTCTTTCTTAGTAATAAAAACATAACATTGTGCCAAACAGGGATTTATTTTCTTCAATTTGATTTATTTTATTGATTTCCTTTATTAAAATGAATGACTGTGCAAATTTGATTGAGTGCCTAAGAAACATGTTTGTATATATTTAAAAAATAAAAAATAGGATTTTTTTTTCAAGAGTGAACACAGAAAAACATGTCATACCATATATGGAAATATAATATGGAATCTTTATGGAAATTCTGGACAATAAACAATCTGGATTCCACATTATGTGTAACACTGTTACCACATGGAACATAGTGACACTTAGGATATAATATAATTAATGTAAATATTTTTAATTTTTTTTTACAGTGTTGATTTTATTCGTCAAGATCAACTATTTAACTCAATACTTTGTACTCTATATTCTTTTCATGGAAAGTTCCTCTTATTTGTTGTATAGTAAAATGAGAGCTGATTTTTTTGCACAAGGACTGTGGTGACAAAACGGTTACATTAATTGCGATTATTTAATCAGTCATCTAGTGTGTAATCATTTTGCTCAAATCATTAATGCGTATTGCTTACATGCTTCCTTTACTGATTCCATATATGAATTATCCTTGAAATGCAGCTCATTTATAGCCTGGTCCCATATCTGCTTTAAATATGCTCAATATGACATGCTTCATTAGGAGACTTTCTGTTCCGATTAGCGGAGATCTGAACGATAAAGTGACGTCAACAGGCTGATGAATTTTTCAGGAGTTCTGGAGTTCAGATCTCCCCTGGAGGCCGATTGTGTAATGATTGGTGCTATGAGAGACCCAGTCTGTCTACAGATGCACCACCCCGACTGGCCAACAGGGGGAGCTGTTACGTTACATATGACATTGAAGGTTGTGATTTGAAATGATAATAAATGTATGCAAAGTAAGTTGTTGTGAAGGTTACGTGGAAGGTTAGATTAGTCTGCTTAGAGGCACGAAAGCAATTCAGAAATTGCTGCATCCTCCCTTTGTGAGCGAATCAAGGAGACTCCACCGAATGAGATGTGCATCTGAACGCGAAGATTAATGGCACCTTTGAACCGTTACATTACAGCACCCGAAATAATCACAGCCGCGCGGCTAATCTCCACTTTGATGAGTTTCTTCCTTAGCGGGAGAGAGAGAGAGAAACACAGATTACTGCACACTTCACTGCTCGTACAGTAATTGAGTCACTGCAGTGTCCACCAGCTGCTCAGATCGGCTCAGGGTGTTTGTTCTCGAGTCTTTCAGCGTTTCGTTTCCGCTTTACCTCGGCTGCCGTTTTGTTTGGTGTCGCAGTGCCTGTGCTGAGCATTGTTTCCTTCGCTATTTGTAATCTAATCACTTAGCTAACAAAAATATGTTCTAAGAACTTTTTGCTGAGGTCCCCACGTGTTATTTCTGATTTTCTTTTTATTGGTTATTCGAACGTTGAGGAAACAACGTTAGGCTACTTTTGAACATTTACGAAATGTTAGACGAACATGCAACAAAGGGTACGTTTACACAACAACTATGTATTAAAAATGGAAAAGTTCATACGATGATCTTGTCAAAACGATCCCCGTCCACACGGATCTGTGAAAACAGCTAAAAACGTTGTATTATTCATGCCAGGCCAGTAGATGGCGATGTCACTTTGTAAAGAAACACTAGGCGTCTAAAGACTGAACACGTAACACACGTGTGCATGACGTCACCGTTTTCACAAATTCATGTTTTTGTAGTTTACACAGAGTATCGTTAACAGTATCGTTTATAAAAACTTTATAAAAATAAAATGTTGTGTTTTCAGGCCCCAAAAAGCCGTTGTCGTGTAAATGAACGGCCAAAACTAATAAAACGTTTTAGTTTTTTTTTTTGCTGAAAATGGTGTCGTGTAAACGGCCTCTAAAACATGTTTAAAAAGTATAGATAACGTTTTGAGAATTTCTGAAGCCCAGATAACTTTGAACGAATGTTGTAACGTTACTGAAAGAAGTTTGTTCATAACTTTGAGAGAATCTTGCCAGAACGTTCCCTGTTAGCTGGGTTATAGCTTTAGATGAGTGGACTTTTATTGCTTATATTTGAGTTTGATCTCCATTTTGTGCTGTTGGATTTTAGGAAAGAACACAATAAGGTGCCAATGAGCTTCTGCGTTACATTAGATCTCTTTCCAATTAGTTTGCACAGTGTCCTCGGCAGTATAATGTATCAGTGAACACGTCTGCGTGCAGGACACATGCGTTCATCTCGATTACGAACCCCAGCCATCATCTGCATTACTTTCGGCGGATACGATCAGAAAACAAGCTCTTAGAGTGGAAGCAGCTGATGGATTCCATGGCCTTTCGGGCCTGTTTCTCACCTTTACATGTTTACACATTTATTCTGCTGTATATTAGGCTTCCTAAAGTCATTTGTTGCTCACTAGGGTACAGTATTATTATTCATCTATATTATTTTGAATAACAGTAAATTCGCCAAAACTATAACAAACAAGGAAGTATGGGAATTATTTTATTTGATAATAAATAAAATTATTTTAAATGTCTACAACTATTTGAAGTAATTATACAATACATAAAATAAACAATGCTGTCAAATCGATTAATACAGATTAATTGCATCTGACATAAAAGTTTGTAAATATGTAATATGTAAATATGTGTGTGTGTGCGTGTGTGTGTGTGTGTATGGACACACACAAATCTATCATAAAAGTTTGTAGATATGTAATATAAGTGCTTGTGAGTATTATATATATATTATATATGTATGTATGTATGTATATATATAGGCCTATATATATACAATTTTCAAATTACAATATAAATTGTAAATTTATATCAATTTACAATATAAATTGAATAAATATATATTTATATCAATTTACAATATAAATTGAATAAATATAAATTTATATCAATTTACAAAATAAATGTACAAAAATCAGATTACAATATAAATTTCAAAACATACAAAAGACATACAACAGACGTTTCTATGTTTTGTAAGCCTGAAGAAGCTCGACTGACCGAAATGTTGCTCATTAAACATTTTTCCAGATTATATTGAAAAAAAAGAAAAAAAAGAAATTGAAAAATCATGTGTGAGGGAGAAGTTTGATTCATATGTATAGGCCATGTTCACACTGTTCACACATACACATAATTGTCAATCCTCTGTACATACAGAATTTTATTGAGAGAGTGAAAACTACATTATTCAATCATGTTCATTCTTGAAAAAAATAAAAATAATTATACAAATAGAATTCAGATTAAATTCTATACATTTAGGCCTGGTTTCACAGACAGGGTTCAGATTTAATTAATTTAACTTTATTTACAGACTCAAGGTCCATTAGAAAAAGAAAACAAAAAGCCCCACAAAATTACATACAATGCAAAACATTTAAAAGAGACAATTATACCAATATTTTCTCATAGTTGACTGGTATCACACCATGGAACGGCCATATAATAACGGGAACATCTGTTTTTCTCCTCAGCTGGACATTTCATCTGTACCGATTAACCCCGAGTGTGTGTTCTCGGTGCATTAAAAGTTAATGAACACAAGGTGGCGCTGTGCACATATAAGAACTAGCGTTCTTGATTGAGACACGTTTTATGGCATTCTCTTCTGATTTTCTTTATGTGTGCGCTCTCATTTAATGCTTCATTGGTCTCTGTGTCTGTTTCCATTGAGTGTCTGTCAAATAGGCCTATCTTTGACAGATTACTGGAAAGCTGAAAGAGTCTGTCGACTACAAAGGGCCTCTGAGGAATTTGTGTGATTTGTTTGGTAAAACAGGGTTTGCTGTGGCCCATTTCATTTTAAAAGCCTTTAAAATATTTGTCTTCATTAGTGATTATGTTGTCACAGTAATGTTTTTACCATCTGACAGACGGACTAAAGGCACTTTGCCTGTAGTGGTTCACCCTTTTTTTTGTGGTTCGCCCTTCAACTGGAGTTTTTTGTCTGCTTATCATTGATTTACTTTTTCTTTTTTCTTTTTTTTTTTTTTTTGTGGTTCTGTCAGAAGTTTGCCAGCGGGCATCGTTGAAAACTGGAGTCTAAATCCCTCTCACGTCCCACGCACCCTTGAGAAGATGCGTAACTTTTCTCATCTTAAACGGTAAAACAGATAATGACAACAACGTCAGTTTTAGCCTATACATTTGGTATTTGGGCATTTTTGAGGGTATAAATTATACAGAAAGCTGAATTGCATCCTGATCAAAGAGTATTTCCAGAGAATGTCTAATAAGGGGAGAACTTCCACTCTCAGTAAACTTCCGGCTTCTGAACTGGTTGCAATTCCACTCTGGTTCCATATGAGGGCGCTCACAGGACGAGTGCAGAATGAATGGAGGTCTATGGCGCTATACCAATAAAAATCCACTTTTCTCAGGATATAATTTTTTGTCTAGTAATTTGAATGTTGTATTCAAAAGGAGATGCAAAGAAATTACACACTGCTGGGTGTTAGATTTTTTAGAGTCACTTATTTGCTTTAAAAAGTCTTTTAAAGTGTCAATGACGTCATACACATCGTACGACCAGAGATACTGCTTTACGGCAATCCTTCAGTCACTCTGGTGCTTTCGCGCTCTGCACTTTCCTTTCTCTCGAGGCATCGACAACACAGCTGACACAGGTAAAAAAAAACTTGGGCGAAAAAGTCTGCCTTAACATTCTGGTCCCGATTCGGATGCCACGATGCCATCAAGCGGTATCTCTGGTCATAATCAGTCCTTCACTGACCAATCAGCGTTCATTAGCAGAATGCTAGCGTGTTATGGGCAACAACAACTCAACCTGTAAGAAATCGAAAAGACATAAGTACTCGTTCATTCAACTTTCGACCTATAACCCATGTTGAACTCGCAAAACCTACAATCAAATCTGAGATTTCTCAACAGCAATCGGGTGAAAGAGACAAATTTAGCCGTCTAGCCCCATTGACTCCCATTCATTTTGCACTCATGGGCGATCACCCCCAGTGGAACTCTGGTGGAACTACAACCAAAATTCGGTACAATAGGACTTAATAGGGAGTGGCCAGGCTCTCCGTAGACGGGCTCTGGTATTTCCTTAGAGTTGTGTTCGAACAGGATGTGAGGAAAACTTTTACTTCAGTTTTACGTTTTTCATATGGCAGCGATATTTTGTACACGGGGAGAGTAAATATATGGTTTTGTGAGCGAACGCAGAGTTTCTCATGGGAAAGCAAAACATTTGCGAGAGAACGCAAAAGCATCGACTTATTATTTTTCCTCCCATCTCAATTTTTCTCCCCAACACCATGTCCTTTAAAAGCTCAGTAATTTCGCACCATTCGCGGGAGATCCAACGTCTTTGCTTATACATTGTTTTATTAAGGTGCTGTTACGTTTACCTTTTTTAATGAAGAAATACAGTAATTTTAGTTGGAATTCACGAAAGATTTCCTCACGCAAATTGGTTTCAAGTTAGTTAAGCGAATTCAACAGGTCAACCAGCAGAAAGCTTCTTGCTCTGTAAAAAATTATATGATCAATAAGTTATGACAACATATGTTTCTTCATTGCTTTAACTCATCAAAATAAGCTAAACAATTTTCTACTTTTTTAAATAAGATTCAACCCATTTTAAGTCAGTTTGATGTAATTTAAATTGAAATGACTTAAACATCCAAGTTGATTGTACTTAAAAATTTAAGGCAGCAACTTTTTTTTTGTGACTTCTGTGTGCGGGAGAATTTTTTTTAAATAATGTACTAGATGTAATGTATTATGTCTAAAAATGAACTTGGGACGAATATTTGCTGGAAAATGTCGGATTTCCATAGTGTAATTAAATAAGTTGTAGGCCTATAGGTTACATTAGTTTACTGATAAATATGCACTGGCATTAAAATATCATTTTTAAAATACAAACATAATATAACTGCAATAGACAATAATATAAATACAAAATGTTTGGACGATGTTAATTTAAAATGTTTGCAGTAAACGCTACATTAACAAAAGTTAAAGGCCCACTGAAGTGCCTTGGAACGCACAGCTTTGTATGATGCATTGACGTAATTTCCACTGAAACTGGAAGCTAAGGTGGGATGTATTGAATATCTCCTCCCCCTTTTCAAATAGCCAATAGGGTTTAGTTTACCTCACAGACTGCATACTTGACAGCACCATGGAAGCAAATCCGAGCACTGATGATATGTTAGATTCTAGAGAGCATTTGATTGGACAGAAGATGTGATGAGAAGCTGAAGTTCGCGGTGACGTCATTAAAATCCATGATGCATTTTAGTGGAAGTGAGAGACTGTAAGTTTTGAATGCTTATATCTCCTAAAAGCGAATTTTGTCATTGTTTCAGAACACACCAACTTATTCATAACCTTAAGGCTAACATATTCATACTAAAAGCTAAAAAAATTACATTTTGATTTTAGGGGGCCTTTAAAGTCTATAGCTATAGGCCTATTTCGTGATTTCTACAGTCAGCTGATTTAAGGAAGCATCTGGGCCACTGAAATATGAGGTATATGATAAAATTTAAAAGGTGATCATAAGTTATAATTAAACGACCTGACGCCAAATGATGCAAGACAAGTCTCAAAAGCTTGCTTTGGATAGAAGTATCTTCTTAATAATTGCTTTCTTACTTAATTTGTGTGAAATTAACCCTTTTAGACTTGACATTTCCATAATAATATATCAGTCTGATCACTGGCTTTAAGGATTTCAGGAGTCCTGTCTTCCCTCACATAGAGGGAACCTCAGTAACCTTTAATATCCTGGTCCAATATTGGCTTGTTTAAAATAGCTCCATATTCATCTCCTGATTATAACTGGCCAAATCTCTACTCCAAACAGCTGATATTTGCCGAAAGCCTGCCAGGACTCCATCCAGGTGCTTCTGTACATTATTAAAATCAGTCTGGATTCTTTGTCTTTCTTTGTCTTTTTGTGGGCTTCTTTGCCATTACTCGAATAATCTGCCACTTTGTTACATGCTGGTCTATTATTACACATCTGTGAGCACTTGTATTGAATATTTTAGTAAATGCACCTGACTTTATGTAGATAATCATAAGTCTAGGCTGCAATATAGCCGTCTTCACCTCTTCAGCACTTTACTTCCCTGGTATATCACTATGTAAATGCAATGATTAATTCATGAACCTCTAGTAAAGCCAGTTCCATCTTTGCGATGATGGAGTTCATAGAAGAGGTCACGGAAAAGCTCTTAAACCAACACTGATCCATACAACGGAGAGTTGACTGGAATACACATGGCATTTAAAAAACCCTCAACCAGTCCGATAGTGCATTTGTTCCCACTTACAGACCATATGCATTCGAGATGGTGCACCTTTTTCCCCTCTCTTGTTTGTCTTTCTACTAAATATTGTATTTATTTTTACTGGAAATATATAAAACAGAACACATTATGCAATGATAAAGATTTTCACATGACCCCATTTAATTATTTTTTTTTAAATTCTCAAAATGAAATAATCTGGACTCCATTTTATCATGTTAACCAGGTCAGACTTTGTAAGGGCATGATGACTTCTCAGTGTTCTTTGTCAGCATTTATTCACAATAGCCCGAGCGATGATATCAAAGATGTCCTTTCTCCTCATCACAGTCACTCTGTAGGGAAAAGTGTGTCATTGAAGTCTCTTTGATTTAATGACGGTGAAACACTTGTGCAGTTCATAAACAGCTCTTTTCATGTGTCTGTTTATGTGTGTGTTGTCTGAGAGGTTAATTAGAATTTCCTCAGCCTGCAGTTTCATCTCCAGGGTTTTACTCTTTAGCACAAAAACAAGACTCTTCTCAATAATTATGAGCACCATCAAAACAGAACGAACACATGAGAGGTTTGATGGGGTTTCGTGGCTTGCCATTAAAAAGCTGTATTTTTAGTTCGCGTTTAAAAACCCTGTCATACACTGCTGGAGAAATTGCGATCAGTAACTCGACTTCAAATTTCTGATAACTTTATTTCATTTTATTTATGGGTCTATGAAGTGAGGCTAATTGTTTTGTGTCTAAATCTATTAATTTATTTATTCATACATTATTCATAGTAAAAATATAATTCATACAGACATGAACTTGAATGATGAACATGTTTTTAGTTTCTGATGTAAATTTATTTTTGATATTTTTTTGTTGGGATATAAAGTAAAAAAATGTCAAGGTGGTGTAACCGTCTTGAGAGAAACAGACAAAAATAAAAAATAAAGTCTTAAAAAGTGCTTAAAAGACAAGAAACCAGTAGTAGTCTACCATTATTATTTCTAAAAACAAAACAAAACAAGTTTGTCTTCTGGTAATCAATAAATTAATAATTTCTAAAATGTCTGTCTGCATGTCACAATGCACATATTTTTGCTCTAAAATCTTTACTGATTTTAATAATTCGACCATACACATACCTTTTATATTGTTTATTGAAATGTCAAAATGAATATTTACTTGATTTAAGCAACTTATGCTTAATGTTTCATTTTATTGAAAACATTGTTAAAAATTAAGTGGAAAGTGGAAAATGAAAAAGCATGAGGTATATTTATTTCAATAATCAATATATTTCATTATGTATTATGTATGTATTATGTAAATTATTCTCATTTAATCATTAAATCAGATTAATTAAAAATGGAAAATAAACTTGCAACTTTGCAAAAAATTAAGTTGGATTTAATATATTAGCTATCAACAAGATGTTCTTCTAACAAAAATAAAAATAGCTTGAACAAAGATTATTTAGTTGGATGAGTGAGTTTATTATGTTGAGTGAAATAAATAAGAATACTCTAAACAATAAATAAAATATGATAATGCAATAAAAGCAACAAAAGTTTTGTTGACCTTAGAATCTCAAGTTTTTGTCCCAACATTCCATAAGCATTCCATTCCAACATTCCATAAGCATTCAATAACATTCCATTTTATTCCATAAAATTTCTATAAGCAAACATTACAAATAAAAAGCAAATATTACATTTCCAAGATCTTGGCAAATGCTTTTCTGTCATGACAACTCTTGGAGTGTTTGGTTTGGAAATGGATATGAAAATGTTATTATGTTTAGTCTTGGTAGAATAGATCTGCTACGCTGCTGCTGTAGTTGTTGATTATTGCTGCTGCTGCTGCTTGTATTGCTGTTGTAGGTTATTGCTGCTGCTGCTGTTGATTATTGCTGCTGCTGCTGCTGTTGATTATTGCTGCTGCTGCTGCTTATATTGCTGCTGCTGTAGGTTATTGCTGCTGCTGCTGCTGTTGTTGTTGTTGATTTTTGCTGCTGTAGGTTATTGCTGCTGCTGTTGTAGGTTATATTACTGCTGCTGCTGCTGCCGCTGTTGCTGCTGCTTTTATTGCTGCTGCTGTAGGTTATTGTTGCTCCTGCTGTAGTAGGTTATTGCTGCTGCTTCTGCTGTTGTAGGTTATTGCTGCTACTTTAGGTTATTGCTGCTGCTTCTGCTGTTGTAGGTTATTGCTGCTACTTTAGGTTATTGCTGCTGCTGCTGCTGCTGTTGATTATTGCTGCTGCTGCTTGTATTGCTGCTGCTGTAGGTTATTGCTGCTGCTGCTGCTGCTGCTGTTGTTGTTGATTTTTGCTGTTGTAGGTTATATTACTGCTGCTGCTGCTGTAGGTTATTGCTGCTGCTGTAGGTTATTGTTGCTCCTGCTGTAGTAGGTTATTGCTGCTGCTGTAGGTTATTGCTGCTGCTTCTGCTGTTGTAGGTTATTGTTGTTGTTGCTGCTGCTGCTGCTGCTGTAAGTTATTGTTGCTGCTGCTGTAGGTTATTGTTGTTGCTGCAGGTTATTGTTGTTGTTGTTGCTGCTGCTGCTGTAAGTTATTGTTGCTGCTGTTGTTGGTTATTGTTGCTGCTGCTGCTGTACGTTATTGTTGTTGTTGCTGCTGCTGCTGTAAGTTATTGTTGCTGCTGCTGTTGGTTATTGCTGCTGCTGCTGCTGTACGTTATTGTTGTTGCTGCTGCTGTTGATTATTGCTGCTGCTGCTTGTATTGCTGCTAATGTAGGTTATTGCTGCTGCTTGTATTGCTGCTGCTGTAGGTTTTTGCTGCTGCTGCTGTTGTTGTTGATTTTTGCTGCTGTAGGTTATTGCTGCTGCTGATTTTATTGCTGCTGCTGTATGTTATTGTTGTTGCTGCTGCTGTTGTAGGTTATTGCTGCTACTGCTGCTGCTACTGCTTTTATTGCTGCTGCAGAGCAAGTACGGGACTTGCTACTGCCAGTACTGTATATTCACTGACACAATGCAGTGAGCAACTAAGACATGCTGCTGCAGCACAAATATAGCATGCATGATGTTACCTGTAGCAGCTCTATAGAGATGGAGATGGGGGGTTTCTGAAAGCGCGCTGCAAACTGCTATGCAGACGCTGATCAAGTATTTGAAAGTTGAGCAGCAAGATCATTGGCTGCTGATACAGCAGGAACCAATCAGCCTTGCCCTGTGGAGTACCAATGTGATTGAGTTATGGACCTATCAGCCTGCTAGAGTTTCACAACAGAACTTAGTATTTAAAACTAGATTTTGAATGCAATATTTATATTTCCTTATTATTTGCATTATTATACATCTTTGGACTTGGTTAAAGCTAAATAGCTGAGATCCTGATCTCACTGCTGCAGGGAGAACAGTTCATGACAGATTGTTGAGCTGTGTGTGTGGCTTACAGAAGATTAACTCTCCTCACTGGCTCAAATCGATGTGTTTGCGCCCAAGTGGGTAATCTGTTAAACGATATCATTCATATGGTGTTTGACAGCGTTTTTTGTCAGGTCGATTTAGCTCTCCGCAGGGTTCAGGATGTGACATGATGGCTCCTCGCATGGAACGTAAATCACAAAAATCCAAATGATTTAAATTAACATGATGCAATATCGATTTTGTCACCCATTTATGAAATGTTAGATGTTCTGAACCTTTTCTTTAAGATTTGATTTGTTTGTTTGCAGGTTTTGTAAGGGTGTAGAAAGAAAATACGGATTAAAACTGCTGCAGTTGCAGTAGTCTAGAGTGATAGATGTAATTTTTTAATATGGTGCTAAGCAGCGAGACATTTTCAAGCATAGAAACACTGGGCCTGTTTCCCAGAACAGATTAAAATGTTTCCACTGGAGGATTGCCGTTAGTTTAGTCTAAGTCTAGGCTTAAACTGTATCAGAAATTAGTGTTAATTAAATCTGCTTCCTGGCTAATATATTTTTAGACAAAACTTATGTAAACCTTCGACGCGTCAGATTCTTCATGAAGGTGTAATAATGCTGCCTCTTGATGCATGTAGCATTTTCTGGCACTCTCAGCGTTTCTTCAGAGTATTTGGGAGGTGAATGTTGTGAATGGGATCTAGATGACCCAGAAATTAAATCTTTATTAAAATGTACTCCCCTTTATGTTGATACAAATCTGTACAGTTTTATTTTATTCTGTTGAACACAAAAGTAGATATTTAGCAGAATGTCAAAGCTGCTCTTTTCCATACAATAAAAGCATTCAATGGTTGTCAAGCTCCAAAAAGGACAAAAGCGCATCCATGATGGAGGTAAATTTATTGGATATTTCTCCTCATTTTACTCACAGGAATGATTAACAATAGTAACCAAAATTTCTCCTTTTGTGTTCCACAGAAGAAAGAAAGTCATATAGGTTTGGAAAGACACAAGGGTATGGAAGCCCATTTCCGCCACTTAAGAAAAACTAAATCTTGCTTATAATTATGACATAAAAAGTCAAAATTATGAGATAAAAATGGATGATGACATAAAAAGTTATAATTATGTCGAAATTAAGATAAGAAGTCAGTTATGACAAAGTTGCAATTGTGACTATTTTTTTGAGTATGACATCAACTTTTTATCTCATAATTATCTCATAATTTACATATCATAATTTCAACTTTAATATCATAATTTTTTACTGAATATTTTTAACTCATAATTATGACTTAGTATCTCATATTTTTTTTACTTTTTATTATATTTTTATTTATTATATTACATCATTATATATTTTTTTCCAGACAAGGCAGAAATGGGCTTCCATACAAGGGTAAATTATGACAAAATGTTAACTTAAAATAGAGAACTGTTTTTTTTTTTTTTTTGTTTTTGTTGATTACCACAAATTATTTCCTATTTTTCTTTTAAAAAAACACAAAAAAACTTACAATGGAAATGAATGGGGCCCATTTTGTAGTTTAATTAGTTGCAAGATTGTTACATTGTTGTTTAATTAGTATAGCAAAAGACTTGAAAAATATATACATTAAGATGGAATTATTGTAACACATTGTTTCTGTGTAAAGTTATGTCCAATTTTACAACTTTGTTGCTTGACAACACAACACTGTAAAACATAAATTAATAAACATTTGCATTATTTGAGCTGTACTGTTGTTGAAATCAAGTTTTAATTATATTATGTAAGTGCTTTTATACAAAATGTTCACATTTCTGCTTTCAAATCCTCCAAAAATTGGCCTCATTTACTTCTATTATAAGAAGCTTACTGTTTATCACCTTCACTGTGTTTTTGTTTTTAAAGTCACCATAAAATCATTATGAATATTGCAGTATTTATTATAAATGATTTTACTTAAAAGTGATTTTTTTTTTGTAGTAATCAACATCATACCACAAATGCTGTCAATTGAACTCATACTAAACCTGGAATATTCTTTAAAGACCATCAGCAACATTATTTCATTCAGATTGATTTCCTCTCACAATGCCAGTCCTTCGATCACAGAAACTTCAGGCTTCACTGATTACGGGTTCACTTTTAACTCTACCCATATCCCCAGCTGAAGCGTGCCAGCGCGAGTCGCCCGTGTCTCTGTAGTGAAGCTGTTTAAAGTGACGCCCAGCTCCACAGCAAGGACACGGGCAAAGATGAGCGCCCCTTTCTGCAATTACCAAAGGAGGCTAACAGGAGCCAGCTGGAGGAACATCAAAGAGCAGTGGATCAGAGAAACCAAGCCACGTTGAGGTACCGAGGCTCTCAGCAGCCTTCACACTGAGCTAATACGGATAGAGCAAGTTCTCACGGCCTCAAATATCCAGTCCCCCCCCCCTCCCAAGTGCACTAAATCAAAGTGAGCACTCGTTCGCTCACTGTAGGATATGAGAGATTCGAGAGGACGGGAAAGTGAGTTCTGTGAGGCTGTGATGGTTTAAATTGGAATATTTTAGTCTCAATGTCAGTAGAGTCATTGTAGCCTCTGGCTTAGCTAAACTTGCCATAGCGGTATCATTATGCTAATTTACTGTTCCTCTTGTTGGTGCTGATGTGTGTAATTTTTTTAGATGTTAAAATACTTTCTCCTAGGCTAGCTTAATGTACAGAGACAACTATAAATAAGACATTCATTCATTTACTTATGAAGATGGTAATCACTGTTGTGCCGCAGTGCTTTTTAAAAACATTGCTCTTTTTTTTAGCGGGCTAACTTGTTGACTTCTGGCTCAACTAATGGTGTGAATTTGATGATGATGTGTTTACTGGCGTGAGGGCGGGGCAACCTGTCACTCACATTAGATCCACCAATAGCAAACCACAACCATCCAATCAATTCCTCATTGACAAAACCAAGCCCCGCCCTACATTTGTTCTTGTTTGAGAAGCAGTTTCACTCAAATATACGTCACAATAGGGAAGAAACGACTATCACAACTCCCATTTCATGCCAATGTTCAGTTTAATCAATGCTGTACATATCAAACTGATATTTACTGCCACCGTTAGGAGACCTTACTTGGCCGGTTGGGATTATTATCAACCTTGTCTTTAATTGTAGCATTTGTAATTATGTCAGTGCCTTCATTTCAGAGGAATTACTGACCTTAAGTCGTTTTCATAATCTAATGTTTGCAGTAATTACCTCATTATCTCCTTTACACCTTCATTTGTATTTGGAGTCCTTTGGATACACAAGGACTTCTGTATGTAAGTGAGGTACTCGAGTGACATTTCGGTGTATAGCATTCAAAATGCAGTGTCGACACAGGAGTCATCAATAATCTATTCACAAAATGGGACACGGTCTTATAATTCTTTGACATCATACCCAGGAGACAGCAAATTATAGCTTCCTTGTTTACGTGGATTAATTATTAATACACTGTGACTGGTATTATAACTTGTTGCTGTTCAAGAAGAATACTGGGAGTGATTTTTAGCAAGTAATGTGTGCATGTAGAAAAGTTGGCTTGGCTTTTTTGTATTTTTTTTTTCTGACTTTAAAAAGAAGAGTGTTGTTTTCTTTTTTGAGAGCTCTGATGTGGGTGCATGATGGGGGAGAGTTTATACGTACTAAGCATGCTAAACCATATGAATCATTCACAACAGACTTCAAACAACATCTTCTCCCGCACGAAAATTCAACAAACTTTCAAATGTAAGTTGACGGACCAAGCTGAAATTTCTTCTGCTCCTAAAAACATGATTTTGATTTCACCACCCAGTGGTACTTTATATATCTATTTTGGTTTAGAACGTGGAGAAGAAGCATTACTAAAATGTTTCCATGTTGTGCCACATTCATAGAAGTGTGACTCCTGTAGTTCTTATGAGTTTGTTCAGACTAATGTTAATGTTTGTGTACTTGTGGTCAGGGGCGTCGGACTGGGGGTAAAACCAGTACTGATTACCAGGGCCCCAAAGGGAGAGAGGGCCCTTGAAAAATCTGGAATATATTTTATGTTACCTAGATATTTTCATTTCCTAATTAAATTTTATAATGAATGTCAGATGAAATGTAAAATTAGTGTATTGGCTGAATAACTTTGTTGATTGACTGACTGGTCCCACCCCTTGCTAATGCGCCAAATGGTTTAGTCCATCTGCACGCATTTTGTTTATGTTAGTTAGTTCAGCATCTGGAGGAGCGCAAACTTCTGCTGTTGAAATGTCTTTCTCAAAGCAAGGCAAATCAGGTCCCCCAAAATGAAAGGAACGACATTAGAAGGAAAGAAAACAAAATGAGGGGAAACAATTGGTAACTGACTTATTTTCAAAGAAAGGTGAGCACAATCTAGAACACGAAATCTGTAGTGCTAAACTGCTTGAATATCTCCGGGATCGTTAGTGCTAAAAATCAACTGAGACAACCCACTGAAAGAGCAGAACATACACTTTCAGATGATAATTTGGTTATACATGTAATCTGAGGTAAAGGCTAAATAAATAAACTGTACACTAACAATGCTGTTTGCACAACACACCATTATAATAGCCTAAATTGAAACCTGTTTAATTTTAAATTAATAGGCTATAATATCTAAAATTAGCAATAATTAGCAATTATATAGCCTACGTTGAGTGTTATATACAAAAAAAATTGTAATATCATTTAGCTTAAACTTAGTAACCACAGTAAAGTAGGCTAGAGAATGTTGAAAGGAGGTTTGAAATGTGTGTGCACACATGACAAATTATCAAGCTACTCTAAGCATTTACAGTTAATAGTTATTACGCTATAAATATCTAGGTCTACAGATTCATGTGTGCAGAGGCCATATTATTATTATTATTTATCTTTTTGAGGAACATGGGGGCCCATCAGGACTGCCTATGCATAAGGCCCGGGATCTTGTGCTACGCCCCTGCTTGTGGTTTTCCCTTGTTCCTTTCAGTGTGGGTTTCTCCATTAGCTAAGTACATTAGCATTAGCCTGTTCTTGACTGATACTGATGCACTGAAGACAATGTTTCACCTTACACAACAGAAAATCAATTAGAAAAACACAATGGTGATACATGGGACCTTGAATGTGTGCTAAGCAGTTGTTTGTAAAGTTTTACATTTAGAGAAATAAAGAGTAATTTACTAGATTCCCTTTTTCTAGGGTGTTCTGGTTGGTTGTTTGTGGTTCATACAGTATTTCATGAGTTTGACAAGTGTATGCATTGAAAAGTAACGGAGTGGTGCAGGGATGATGTCAAAACCCGGAAGACTAATATGCCCATGGTTCCCTAGAGACTTTCCTATGCGGTTGTATAATGGGGTTTTTCAATTTCTGAGTAAAATAAAGCCTGTGGTAAACAAAACTTGATGAAACTTTGATATTTTGTTCTGCCATGAACTGCACACACTCGCACCCCAAACTGCCTTATCTGGTTACTTATTAGGCCCTGTTTACACCTGGTATTAAGATGCGTTTGGTCGATCGGATCACAAGTGGATGACGCTAAATACAGATGTAAACGGGTCTAAAATGTTTTGAGCTTTTCCACTTTCGACCACTTCCAGAGATAGTTGAAAACGCATTAGACTGGATTGGTTTTGTAATGTGAACGCTCATGTTGTCAAATGCATTTGAACAGCCACAAAATACATCTATCTCCGTCTACTGACCTAATAAATGAACATTATAGGAGGCGCACTTTAGCCAGATGGGATTTAAACCCAAGTTTGGTTTGAAGAAAAATGTACCAAGCACAATGTTCTCACACACACTCACAGCTTTCGATCTTGCGACTGTCAGAGCAGAAACGAAAGCTGCTGCTCTCCTTATGTTTTCCATTGTTTTTTTCCCCCCGCGTTCATATGTAAATTGCCTGAGCTTATTTTGTCCATTAGATCGAAAGATCTGAAAAAAAACCCTGTACATTTACCCACCCATAGACCCTCCCCCCGAAGAAATCCGGACAGAAGTGGTTGAAAGTGGACAAAAGAGACGGATTAAAACACCAAGTGTAAACAAGAATGTGTCTCCATTGTCTACTTGTGATCCGATCTACCAAAACGCATCTTAATACCAGGTGTAAACAGGCCCTTAGAAACATATGTTTTCAAAAATAAACATAAATGCTTGAAAAATTGTGTTTTGGTGCGTGCAGTTTACATTGTAGACCAAAACATCAAAGTATCTTCAAGTTATGTTTACCACAGGCTTTATTTTACTCATAAATTAAAAAAAACATTATAAAGCCCCTTAGGAAAATCTTGAAGGAGATAATGGCGAATTAGTCTTCCGGGTTTTGACGTCATTCCTGCACCACTCTATATAGCTATGGGTATAAAAACTTAAAAAATAAAAATAAAAATACTTTAAAACATATTTTTTAATGATAAATCATTATATTGTAGGATTTAATTCCAGATAATAATTTTTATATTTTTATTTTTCCACAGTATAAATGCATCTTTGTACAAGAATATATATAGCTGCCTTATTTTTTAGGAACGGGCCCTTCACAAGGATATCGTCATATTTGAGGCTCCATGAGATCAAAAAGTTTAATGTTTGGTGTTTGTTCAGTTCCTTTCGCTGTAAGTACAGTGATATTTGCCCCGCGGTGGGCGCCACATTAAGGTCACAACCATCAATCCAACAGGTGATCTTACATGTTTTCATAAATGCATAAACAACTTTACAATCATATTTATTGTAATTGGAGCTCTTTCTTGGTCACTCAAAAGTCATATTGTGATGTACCAGGGCGAGAGTATACCTGTGAAGTATTTTTAATCAGCACTGTGACACTAAAGATCTGTATGGAAATGTAACTTGCCTGGCTTAATCAGAGGTCAGTATTTACATATAAATGGAATATGCAAAAGTAAATGTGGCTTGACATTATGCAGAGGCACAGATTCAATAGCATAATAAACAACTCGCACAATGAACGGACGAAAAACAGGCCTCAAGCACGGGAGTGCTTCAGGACTGCAGATTAAAGGCTATTTGTCCATGCAAAACCTATTTTGTTCCTCCTTTTATGAACCTTTCAAAACAGAAACATAAATGAACCACACCAAACAACATACAAACAAGGATACTACACTGCTTCAAATATTTAGTATCCAAATGACATGCTAATAAAATACAGAAATTGAATATAAAGCACAGTTTCATCCTATCTTTATCTCATAGACTTAATTAAATTTGTCTGTGACTAGTAATATAGCTACATCAACTCCTAAAGTAAGTTTATTTGCTCTGTGGAGAGTCTCTGCAAGTTTTAAGCCTTTTCGCTCAAGCTACTATACTATGCACTGTTGAAGTTATTGTGCGTAATAAAAAAATTGTCCCAGAGTCCCAAAACTTGCTCTATTCCAAAGTTTTCTAGCTATGCAAACTGGATTTCATGTGTTGTTGTGTTCCAAAGTGTTTCAGTCCACAATTCATAACGCAATGTAAGTATGAGCTGCATTCTTAGCATTAATGTTTATGTAAACTTTTCTTTTAGAGTCATTTTTAGCTTTCGGGTCAACTGCTGTCATGCGGGAGCAACATTCTGAAGACAAACTTTGCTAAGTAAGTTGGTTAAAATGCTAGCTATGCCACTAACATTTGAACTCTACTACCCCCCTTTTTGTTTTACCGCTACAACATGTTAAGTATGTACAACAGGACCACATGCAAGTACTTTGCATACTTTTGTAGAGTATGTTTCTGGCAGGAATGTGTGCGGTCAGATTCTGCAGTTTAGCTCATTTTTGCAGGCAAGCTCCAGATCATTACAATTGGAATCCACACAGTCTGAAAATTCCCGCGAGGAAATCGCACCTTGGCGCAATGCGAACAATTTCATATTTTGACTCGCCATTTTTGTGTGCAATATGCATCAAATGGTCAGTAAACGGAGTCTGGGTGGCACTACTGGTTGTAAATTTATCCCTATTTATTTTATTGCATGTTTTACTGTTTATTATTTACGCATCCTGGTTTCTCGCTTCCTCGCTTCGTTCTTTGACGTTATATGCAACACGTATCATAGAAAGGTCAAAGTGGGACATGACGGCTGAGTTAAAAGGGATTCACTGAAGCCCTGATGATTAATTTTGATTTAGTACACTAGCCCTGAGTCATGTGAATGGCCTTTAACATCAGGTTATAATGGAACAAGACTGCATGAGATCCTCATGGGAACTTCACCCTAATTCGTGCTGTGCAGTGCAGGAAGCAAAGTAATGAAGCATATGGGGAAAATGTTCTTTGACTTCTCATGCATTACTGCGACTTCAGCACTGAATAACAAGTCAGCAAGTTTAAAGACCTGGTGGCAACTAGAAACACATCTGATATTAAAAATTTAATTTAATTTGAATTGCATAGAAGCACTGTGGCGATTTTATGTAGCATTTTATTTCCATGAATTTATCTCCACAGCTGAACCCCTATGAGCGTTATTGTCCTATTAATGATGTTGTCTTCATCAAAAAGGTAGACACTGGAACAATGACTGCAGATTTCAAAACGCAGAGAGCGGCAGTTAAAGGATAACTGTCGCCAAAATGTAACCTAGGGTCGTTTTGTTAATCTACCCAGGCAAAATTTCTTTTAAAAGCATAGTTAGAATGGAAACGCCACTTTTAAGTTTGACTGTATTTTCGTTTTCAGTCAAATTGCCTTGTGAATGGGAGTGAAGGGGGCACTGATATGATGGCATCAAAAATCGCTCTTTTTAAAACACTAAGAAGGCCCGACACAACATGAAACTTTGCTCGAAGTATCACCAGGGGCTCTACACATGAACTCGAGCATTGAGAACATTGTTTGTGTACACAGAGTTTACTAAAAATAAAGATTTTGAACTTGATACTTATATAGTATCTGAACTTGATACTTCGAGCAAAGTTTCATGTTGTGTCGAGCCTTCTTAGTGTTTTAAAAAATAGTGATTTTGATGCTATCATAGAAGTGCCCCTAGCACTCCCATTCAAAAGGCAATTTGACCGAAAATGAAAATACGGTCAAACTTAAAAGTGGCGTTTCCATCCTAATTATGCTTTTAAACGAAGGTTTGCCTCAGGTAGATTCACAAAAAGACCTTAGGTTGCATTTTGGTGACAGTTATCCTTTAAATTATCCTGAAAATAAATTTGTATTATAGGAAATTGCTTGTTATTTGAATTCAATGTAATTTTAGAAATGAAAATGATCTTGGAGTCTACAGCTCTGTTCCAGACTTGATTCGAATAGCGTTTGTCGTTAGCATGTTGCTAAGCTCACAAAAGTGATACAGCCAACATTAGCATACATTGGGCCAAATTAGCATGAGGGCACAATCCCATAAAAGCGCAGATGGGAGTGAAAAATTCTGGACGTGATCTACTAGTAAATCACCTTGATTTATTTAAATACTCTCCTCCCATAAATTTTGCATTTGAAAGGGAAACTCTTATGAATACATATGCAATAATTAAGTAAATCCTGACAGTAGTTTTTTAACACCAAAAGAGGGTTTGCGCCGGCACAAGCTGTTAGTAAATCGTGCCCTCAATAATTAAAAGTTTCGATTTATAGGAAGAGACTGATTTACCTGGGATTAGCTTCTCTTAGGAAGAACGGCTAACATGCATGTTTAAAGATAAATATAGATCTGTCTACATCAAACTGGTATTTAAACCGAAATCCCGATTTGAACAAAAACACTGCCTTTCCTTTGGAAAAGCCTTTGAGCCTGGAGGATGCCTTGAAATTGGATTGGAACAGAGCCTACATATCAGTGTAGATTCTGTGCCAAAATCAATGTTAGGTTTACACAAGGATGGTGTGTCACAAAGATTAAGAAACTCTGAGAAAGACAAATATACCACATGCTCTACTTTTTATTACAAGTTACAAGATGGTGTAGTTGTTATCTGAATCATGATGGAAGAAGTTCTTGACGGAAAGTTCTCTCTTTTTAAACTCTAGTGAATTGACAACATTTGTAGGCACCACAGGTGTAATGGTCTCCCATTACAAAGGCTGTTCCAAACAACAAAGAGCCTAACTATATTGCCTTATTTGTGTAATTGCATGTATCTTTTGTGCATAAGGCAATCCCAGAATGCATTGCAGCAAGCTTATTGAACATTCAAAGATGATGGAAAGAGTATAAATAAAACTGATTTGATTTAAAGTGACTTATTTCACACAATATTAATGTTTTTGTTGTGTGTATCAGCTGCTAGCATAGCAACATGTTAACATTAGATTCTGTTGTGAATGCGTGTTGATTATGTGATTGCGTAAAGAGCACCACTATTATGCACATGCAAATTATTTTGATTCCCAACAAACAAGGAACAATCTCAAAAACTGGACATTTGAATGTTCAGAGACCTCTCATAAATAATGTTTTCACCACTTAATAGGAATGTTCTTAGAACATATATTTATTAGCTTGGTTAATGCTGAGTATTGAGCGGGTTAGCTTAGCAACATGCTAATGTAAGATTGGAATCAACTGTGAATGTTAGTTGATCATGTGGTTGCGAGAAGATTTATGTGTGCAAGAGAATAGACGTTTACATTGTTTCCAATAAAGAGCTTTTCAAATGTTTATTAATTAGAAACTTCCTTTGTAGACAGTAGACAACAGTGCAGTTTACTAGGGTTTGGATGGACCAGACATGTTGTGTGGTTTTTACCTTTTAGCAAAGATTTTTCTTCTCTGAGTTATGGGGGCGGGTTGCATGGACCATAATCAGAGATAGTCTTGGGAGAATCTGATGAACACACACACACACACACGCACACACACCCTTCCACAACTATATATCATACTCCTCTAATATGCCACAGGGAATCACTTTGACTGGTCTTCTTTAGTTTGGTGCTAGTTATGTGTGTGTGTGTGTGTGTGTGTGTGTGTGTGTGTGTGTGCGAGCTGACTGACTGATCCCATTTTTACCCAGCTCAGATGTAGCCATACAGATGCTCTCTCTCTCTTTCTCTCCCACTTCTTCTCCATCTCTCTCTGTCAGGGATGAAAAGGAACCGCATTATCTTTCCTCAGCACACAGTTGACCCAGTTAAAACTTTGAAAGTATGACAATTTAAGAAAACTGGCAAACTCCATTTCTCCACTCACTTTAGCAAGCGTATGGGAACTCCACAGGAACATGGCAACTATTTAAAGGTGGTCTGTGACTGAAATGACACGTATCAAAAGATATTTTCAAGGACTGGTTTGACTGTGTCGTGTCTGTGTACCGTGTGCATTGCACAACTCCTTAAAGATTTTATTATTTTTTTAGAAATAAACATTAAGGGTACATCTACATGACAACGATTTACTAAAAACAGAAAAGTTTTCTTTCGTGTTTTTCGCGTACAGATGACGAGGTTTTCAAAAGAGCCCCGTTCACACGGATCCACAAAAATGTCTTAAAACGCTGTATTATCATAGACAGTAAAAGAAATGGACACAGCGATCCCATTGGATTCAACAGAGAAAAGTGAAGTCAATTAGAAGCACTCACTTCCTGATGGCTGACCGTACTGCGCAGACTCAAACTGAGCTTGACGACGTAGACGTGACGTGAGCAACCTGTCTGTCTTCTAGTAGCTGTGCCAAGAGAAATCTGAATCATTCCCTTCCGAAACTTGCAGAGACGGAGAGCGTGAGTAGGAGCTGTCCATGAGCTAGGAGCAGGAGCAACTTTTGCTAAGTATTCTGATGAATTATTTTGTCATTTTGCCTCCACGTCCCCCCGATTGCGCGCAAGCTTCTCCTCCTGTCCATACGGTAATTTCTCTACTGTGCGACAGAGAGTCGCGTGGTTATGACGCAATCGTTAGCCTATTTTTACAAAAACTGCTTCTACGGGGCCATAACGTAAGATACAAGGTAATGGAGCCTTTTATACATTTTCGTGTTTCTTTAGAAATAAATAATGGACAAATGGAGTCTTTAAATGCCTCAGATGTAGTTATTCGCTGTCAAAGTGACGCCAAAATGAATGGGAGTCAATGGCATGCTAACAGCAGGTGATGGTCTGCTAATCAATGGCGGCCCCCGGGGAAGCTTCAGTTTTTTCTGAAAGATTACCCCCCTGTGTATTATTCATGCCAGGCCAGTAGGTGGCAATGTCACTATGTAAAGAAACACTATAGACTGAACACATAATACACATGCGCATGATGTCACCGTTTTCTCCAAATCGTTATTTTTTGTAGTTTAATAATACAATACTAATGTTGACAATAATAATGTTGTTTTTTAAAAGCCTGCACTTTGAAACCCGATTTCAAAAGTTTCCAGGCCCCCAAAAACGCCATTGTCGTGTAAATGAACAAACAGCATTAAAAGATTTCCATTTTTAGTTGAAAACGGTGTCACGTAAACGGCCCCATAAGTCTTCATTTACTCACCCTCATATCGTTCCAAACCTGTATGGCTTTCTTTCTTCTTTGGAGCACAATTGGAGATATTTAGGAGAATGTTTAGGCTGCTCTTCCATAATGAAAGTGAATCTTTTTAAAAATCTATTTGAAAAAAAAAAGAAAAGTTTTAAACTGTGTAAAAAGATTTGTTTTAAAAATGTAATGACTATAAAAATGTAATGTGGTGTAACCATCAAGTGAACTACAGTATATATATATTTATATATAATATATATATTATATATAAATTATTCATACCCCAATGAAGGCAAATTCTGACTTAAAGTTACTTTTATTCAACCAGCAAGTTTTTTCTTGATTAGAAATGACACAGGCGTCTCCCAGAAGTTAATAAAATTATGTACAAGAGGCATCATTGTGAAAAAAATTATTACTCATCTTTTATTTACATTTGAACAAAAAGTGGCATGTCCAAAATTATTCATACCCTTTGCAAACTGTCACAGTCTATGGGAAAATCCAAAGATCTATACCATTCCAAATAGTCCAAGCTGTTCTAAAGCATCCTAATTACCCTGATTCATTGGGAACAGCTGTTTTAATCAACTCAACAGGTGAAAAACAGAAGCTCTCTGCTTTTGGTTTGTGGACAGTCATGGCTAAGACAAAGGAGCTCACTGAGGACCTGCGGCTGTGCATTGTGGCTGCTCACAAGTCAGGAAATGGCTATAAGACCATATCTAAATGTTTTGAAGTTCCAGTGGCTACAGTGCAAAGTATTATTAAAAAATACAAGACATTCCACACTGTGAAAAATCGCAGAGGACGTGGTCGGAAGCCAAAAGTGACACCTGTGCTGGCCAGGAGGATAGTGAGAGAGGTAAAAAAATAATCCAAGGATCATCAAGGCCATCCTGATGAATCTGGGCTCTGCTGGTGGCAACATCTCAAGGCAGACAGTCCAGCAGACACTGCACACCGCTGGGTTCAACGGACGCAGACCAAGGAGGACACCACTTCTCCAGATAAGGCACACAAAAGCCCGCTTGGCCTTTGCAAATGCTCATCTGGACAAAGAAGAAGACTTCTGGTCTTCTGTTTTATGGTCAGATGAAACAAAAATGTAATTGTTTGGCCACAATGATGTAGCCTTCATTTGGCGTAAAAAAGGAGAAGCCTTCAACCCTATGAACACCATCCCCACTGTCAAACATGGTGGTGGGAACCTAATGTTTTGGGGTTGTTTTTCAGCCGGTGGACCAGGGAACCTAATCACAGTAAACAGCACCATGAAAAAGGAGCAATACATCAAAATTCTCAACAACAACATCAGGCAGGCTGCAGAGAAACTTGGCCTTGGGGACCAGTGGACATTTCAGCACGACAACGACCCAAAACACACAGCAAAAGTGGTGAAGAAATGGTTAGCAGACAAAAACATTAACGTTTTGCAGTGGCCCAGCCAGAGTCCTGACTTAAATCCCATTGAGAATCTGTGGAGGGAGCTAAAGATCATGGTGATGGCAAGGAGACCCTCCAGCCTGAAAGAGTTCCATGCCACTTTTTGTTCAAATGTAAATAAAAGATGAGTAATCATTTTTTCCACAATGATGCCTCTTGCACATCGTCTTATTATCTTCTGGGAGACGCCTGTGTCATTTCTAATCAAGAAAAAACTTGCTGGTTGAATAAAAGTAACTTTAAGTCAGAATTTGCCAGGGGTATGAATAATTTCGGGCTTGACTGTGTGTGTGTGTGTGTGTGTGTGTGTGTGTGTGTGTGTGTGTGTGTATATATATATATATATATATATATATATATATATATATATATATATATATATTAAATGCTCTATTGTGTTACAATTGTTCTATAGTCTATGTAGTATTTAATGCAATGACATCAGAAGTAACTGTGATTAAATTACAGAAAAATTAAGAGTAATCCTTTATTTTTGCTTTTCCAAGGGAAACGTAGTTACATTACAGTAATTCATTGCTTAGTAACGCATTACACCCAACACTGTGTGTGTGTTTGTGTTTGAAATAATACTACTAGAAGTTTATGACAAATTACAGTATGTAATTAGATTATCTTTTCAGAAATGTCATTCTTTTAATGAGGCTTTTTTATCATTATGAGATCATGACACTTTTGTTTTATGACCCAGGCCTTTTTTGTTATTACTTTCTTCTTCAGTCGGGTGCTTGTATTTATCTATACTTTTATGCACATTTTTCTTTCCAGTGTCAATTAACTATTAATTCCACAAATTTCCATGCGAGAAATCTGTTTAATCTGATAAACACCGCTGCTTTTTGTCCTAGATTTTCAGATCAGTCCGTTTTGCCGAGGAAGAACTTCGCGAGACAGGTGAACTAAAAGGAAACGGCTGCTCAGCAGAATGGAGTTTCAAAAAGTGATTTTTAAGCATTTAATCAGTGTTCTACTTTTCAAACCGATTCCAGCTGCCATGCTTTGCAGTCGTATTAAAACGTTCACAGTTTTCCTACATCTGAACCAATGTCTGGGTTAGCACTGCAGTAATTAGCCTAAAGCAAAAAAGAAATAGATTTAAAGGGATAGTTCACTCAAAAATAATGATAATGTCATCATCTTCTCACCCTCATGTCACTTTCTGAAATATATATGTCATTCCCTCTTCTGTGGAACACAAAGGGAGAAGCTAGGCTGCGTATTCAGGCTGCTCTTTTTGAAAGAAATTTAAAATTGGATGGGAATTCTGGCTGTCAAGATCCAACAGGGACATAAAAGTGCCAGAAAAGTTGTCCATATGACTCATGCACACTATCCCTTGCAACAGTGTTGTATAGCAGTGCCGAGTAAGAAACTTTAAGCTTGACAAGCTGCTTGTTTAAAGTAGCTAAACACAAGTCATGGTGTTATTTTGAAAAAAGTTAAGCTATTTCATGGGGGAATAAAAAGTCTCAAAATGGCGGCAGAAGCTTAAATTGATTAATAATTTTCTAATTTCAACCAAATGAATAAGACTTTCCAGTTATACATGTGAGATGGAACATTTTAAGAAGGCACACTTGATTCTTGTACTGTGTTTTGAATGTGCAACACAATGTAGCACAGATTTAGCATTTAGCGCTGCACTGCTAGGCACAAGATAGAGTTAGTAGACTGTTTCGAAAACAGCCAAGCTACTGTCACGCTACTGACAAATGTATTTAGCATTGCTGCCTTCAGTTGGTTACTTCCCAACACTTCTATCTATGCATTTGTGTGTGTGTGTGAGGCTTCATAATCAGGCATATTGAGCTTTTTGCCTCATGCTAGCTGTTTAAGATGCTGTTTGCTAGCTGTAACATCTCTTCATTAAGTGCAGTGGGAAATGTTATTCTCTATGAAGCTAAATTCTCAAAAAAAAAAATTCTTTGTGAATAATTTATCAAAAACTTGAAACCCAACTAACAGTCCTGACAAAGTTTTAACTGCCGTATGTAAGGCAGAGTTCACCAAGCAAGAGTAAAAGACATTCAGAAGATGTTTGGAAAACATGTCTGATAGAAACCTTTACAATATATGATTTGTTGCGTTTTTCTTTCAGGAAATCCTATATGACACCTACAGAAATAAAAAAAAAGAACACGTTGAATATACTTAAGTTGTAATGATCTAATGGACATAATAATCTTCATTACTCGAGTACTTTACCTTCAAAAAGTTCAATGCACAAAACGTTCCTTCCACATTTGGAGAACTGCTGTAGCTCAAAGGGATCTCTGAAAAAAAAAAATTGATTACCTTTGATAATTATAATTCTGAATCAAGTAGACAACGACAAGTCAGCCTCCAGTTAATCTGTTTTTGAAAGCATCTATAATGCTTTTCAGCTCCTCGACAGGAAGTAAATTTCCTGACTGATTTGATTTCAGTACCCCGCTAGGTTTTATTTTTGAAGGAAAGTAGGTAATGAACTCTTCCTGTACACATGCAGCCACTTTGTCGGATTAGCGCAGTGTCCTGTGGGTGTTTCCACGGCCTCTGGAGAACATAATGATGTTAATACTTAATTTAAAGAGCTTTCTTCTCTCTTGCCACTCTCTTTGGCTCTCCCCTTCCCTTTCTCTTCTGTGTGGGAGGGATGCAGAGCGAACAAGTGTGTAGAGACTCGTGATGTGGCATTTTCTTGAGAGATGATTTTCCCAAAATGTCTTAAAGGGAATTACAAAGAGATTAACGCCTTCTCGGGCCACTCCAATAAACAATTGTTTGTTAAGGCAGCTGCCAACATTGTTGCATTTGTTGATTAGCAACATTTCGTGGGTAGTTACACAATCCGATGGCATGGGTTTGGGGGCGGGACTTTGTGTTTGATGACAGGGATGTCATTAACCCAGAGAGTTTTTGATCTAACAAAACAGTTTTAAAAACCATATGAAAAGGTTTGACGCACAGTTTCTTACCTGTGTTGACCTACTTCCTGAAAAAACAGGAGTTCACATCGAAGATTAGGTGTGTCCGAAATTGCATATTGTCAAAACGAACTTCGCAATGTTACAAACGTATGTTCAACATAGGATGAATTTGTATAGTATGAATGAAATTGGGATGTAGTACATTCGTCATGTTGTCATTGTCATGTGACCTACGTCAGTTGGATCACTGCCATTCATAACTCCGAATGGCCTCATGGAATAGTAAATTATCCATTCAGTGAACACTTCAGAATCTCGGCGGAAGTAGTATCATCCATGTTTATTTTTGCCTACTGTGTTTTGCCCACGAATTCGGACATGCCACTCATTTCACCCTACTGTTTTTCTCCTACTGTTTTATGAATACAACGAATTCAAAGGGTCATCCAGAAACTTTGTGAAAAATTATGTCCTAACGCTATCCCTACCTCTAAACCTAACCTACTCATAACGTATCCCTAAAATCAGAGGGAAATGGTAGGGGGAAAACACTGATGTAGAAGCTCCTAACCCTTGCTGTAAGACTAAACTTGACATAAAATGTAAACTTATCCCTCAGATCTGATTGGTTGATTGGAATGTACTTCCAGGATCAGAAGAGATGTTGATCCAGCCACATGATGTACTTGGTGAACTCACGTTACTACTACGCCTACTGTTCATGAATACTACAAATTCGGAGATACTACTCATTTCATATACTGTTTCTCACCTACTTTTTCTATACGAATTCGGACATACTACTCATTTCACATATTGTTTCACCTACTATATAGTAGGTAAGTATTCATATTCAGACCAGGGTCTGTCTCTTTTTAAATTAGCCAGCAGACCAATAAAATTATACTATGCTACTTGCTATTACTTGCTTGGTATTAGAAAGAAGACACCATTTGATCAGTCAAATATTTGGTTACGCCCCCAAGTGCAAGATGATCTCATCGATATTGTTAGTCTGTTTTCCCAAGAGAAAAAGGCTGTAAAGGTGTATATCTGATAAAAGGTAATTTTCCCAATTAGCTGCACATTAGCATATATAGGCAGGCTAACAAACATAGACTAAAAGCTACAAAACTCCAATTAGATGTCTTTACATCACTGAGGTGGATTTACTTTTCTGTGTGGCCACTTCACAGCTGTCGGTCCATCCTCCATCCTAAGGTTAACCCCCCTCCACTCTCTCTCCCAATTCTAATGAGGTATTATTAGCTGATTAGAGAGGACCCTCGTGAAAAAGATGAAAGCTAGAGTGAGCGAGTCGGAGAGAGCAAGCTGGATAGAGGGAGGGAGGTAAAAAAAGATCAACTCACTGCTAGTTGTGCTGTGGAAGCAGTGGGATAAAGCTTCACAGTGAGAGAGAGGCAAACTGGGATATATTTCTGTTTATTTCCCCCTCTGCTCCCGTTTCTTGGCTTGTTGCAAATCAAATGAAAAAGGCGTAAATTTAGCATCCTAACAGCCAAAGCGTCTCCTCAACGTGCTCGTTCAGAAGACTCTCCGTGTCTAATGTGACACGTTGGGGTGGAATCGTGGGACATTTGGTCACGCAAAGCTAAGGGAAGGATGGATAGAGTGAACCGGGTTTTAAACATCGTAAGACAGATGTCTCCCAGGAAAAGGGAAAGAGGGTCTCACTGGGAGGCGGAGAGCCCGGAGACCTGCGAGGAGAGTCTGTGCTCTCTCAGCCTTTGCATCAGCGGTAAGACCACCCCTGGCAAACTTTCTCTCTCGCTCTCTGTCTCTCTCTCCGTCTCCCCCTCCTCCCACTCTAATCCTTTTTTCATTACTGCTTTGTGGGTTTGATATTAACTTTGACCTGTGGTGTTCCGCCACAAACACTGAGGAGAGAAAACGCTCTCTCTCTTTTTCGTCAGTCTGGCTTCAGTTAGTATCATCATGTTTCCTCTGAGGGGAAGAGGGATTGAATTAATGGTGAAACTCTTGAACTTAATGTGGACGACAGGGTTTCTCGTTCCTAATGCTGTTCCTGGCGAATTGATTTTCTATTAGGGTTTTAAATATTTGATGAAATTGATGTTTCCGTGAGGTGCAATCGCAATTCTCGACTTTATTTATCATCTCAACTCGTTGTCGTTTATTCTCCGGCTTTTGATTTGGTAGGGTCTTCAGAGATCAGTGAAGCATCAACTATATTAATTGAGTATAGATCATAACTCTTCACTGAGTTATGACTAGCATGAGAAATGTCTGTTTTAACAAGAGAACTGAACGCTGCATTATTATCTCCAGGAAGTTTGAAGACACTTAAGTTTGTGTGATTTGGTTTGTGTCCAAATCGATTGGAAGAGGTGAATCTGTCCTTCGACATATTTTTATCTGGAGGGTTAAAACTCTTTAGTTCTTTAGAAGTTTTTAGAATTTGGTTGAAGAAATTTCCAAAAATGGTCGGTTTGTAGGAGTTTCTTTCTTCTGTGAAATACAAAAGAAGATATTTAGAAAAATAGAAAAATGAAAAATAAAAATCTGCAGGGTCCAATCAATGTTGTTTTGGACAAAAACAGATAAAAAAATAAATAAATTCCACAAAATACTATCTTTTTAATACAGATTTGAAAACGTATTAGTAAATGAGTGAATGATATAATTTTCATTTTTTGGGTGAACAATCCCTTTAAGTTGGACTGCCGAAGGTTTGCAAATAAAATGCAAGGGGAAATATAATTAATAGTAATAGTTGATATTAATTAACTGCATGTTCTTAATATAGGGTTAGGATTAGGATTTGGTTTAGGGTTAGTTGCATGTAATTATGCATAATTTATAGTTATTACTATAGTAACTACATGTAACAAGGGACTGTAAAAAAAAACAAAATTTGGTGCGATAAACATTTTAATGTTAATGAACGGCTGTTTAGATCAACACAAACATTTCTTTTCTTTTAAGAAAGGTGTTGCGGAAATGATTTGCACTTTTGCTAACAACTGACAAAAGTTTACATAGTTGGATATATAAGAGCTAACATGCTTTTCTCCTTCATTTGACCATCATTTGATGAATAACTGCTGCCATTATCAATAAAGAAATATAAATAAAATGATCTGTTAAATGAAATTCCATTTACATAGCACCAGATTTGTGCTGAGATTTGTGTATGGTGCAAAGAAAGAAATTGTTTGCACATCTTTTTGTTTGTTTTTTATCTTTTGTGTATTCAAAGCCAATCCCAAGAATTACAAATGTTCCAGATGATGCAATCTCTCTTGTGTTTCTCTGGATAGATGCGCAACATGAGATATGTTACATCTCGAGCTGTTTTTAAATATTTCATCTTCTATTCACTCCAGGATGATTATATTGCTTTACATGTGATATATTATTTAAAACCTGGCGGCATATACTCTCTGATGTATTCGCGAGAGGCCCTCTGTCTTTAATGAGCCATCTCACGTTTACACACAGGGGAGGCTGTCTTGCACCCTGCGACACTCTGTAATTATCAGCAAAACTGTATTATTAGGTATCCCTATTAGATGGTTGTTGAATGCGACAGTGTGTCAGAGACACAATGTCCACAAATAGCATTGAATTATTCCGATGGGAGTTGTGCATCAAACTGGAACGCATTTCAATGTCTTGTTCACAGATTTCCAGTCAGGCCCGCTTTGATTCAATGGCTATTACATTGTTGCCGTTCTGCACTACAGTTTTAAAGGTTGCTGTGAGTGTTTTAAAAGCTTCCAATGTGCCAGTCACAGCCGATCAGCTCAGACTATGTTAAAATAGATTGTATTACAGCAAAGTAAGGTCTAAATATGGCAGCTGAAGTGACTCGATTTCTTGTAACTTGGATGAAGTCAGTGTGGCAAGAAAGAAAGAGCGATCGGCTCCAGCTCAGTTGCTGGGTGCTAAATATACCCCATATCTTTGAACACACACCGAGTGCACCTGGGAACTGTTCCCTAACCTTACAAAATCTGTAAGAGGTAGAGATACTGGTAACTCACAAAGAAAGCCTCAATTCTGCTTCCAAGCTTTTTGGCTTTACATAATTGAAAAAATAAAAAAAAATAAAAAAAAATATATGTTTAATCCTTAAACCCCGCCTTAAAACGTAATTGACCAATCATACCTTAGCAACTGTTGCTTTTCACCATTTAATGAACATTTTGAATTCGTTTTGAATTGATGTAGCAAACAGGATGCAAAATTGGAATTTGAATTTAAACAGCAGAAAATGAAAAATCGCTTATGAATTTAAAAACTGCTGTTTTTTATGAAGTGTGAATTATCCATCAGCACACAACTTATGCAATCCTAGAAAGATCTGGTAAAAGTACACTGTAAAAAAAAAAAGTTTTTGCCTTAAATTAAGTACAGTAAACTTGTGAATGGTCCCAGGTTCAAATCCCGGACGAGCCCCCAATTGTTTCGCTCCCCGTTTCAAAGCTAGTCTAGGGAATGTAGGGGAAACGTAACAGGATGAAAGGAAAGGCCACATGGAGCTCCTTGTTTCCAGCCCCAGGACTAAGAAACGCTGCCAACCACCAAATTTCAACTTAAATGACATTAATATGACTTAAAATCAGCGAATAAGTGAATCTTGAAAGTTGTATAACTTATAAAAACAGTTGAAAATTGCTTAACTTATTTAATGCGTTAAAGCAATGTAGACATATGTTGTCATAACTTATTGATCATATAATTTTATTTACAGTATAGTAAGAGTAGTATACTATGCAGTTCTGAATCCAGCAATACATTACATGAGAGTTTATGGCGCTCCACAATGTTTACATCGCCTCATTTTGAATGCATAGACTATCTCGTCTCTTTAAATTTAAATCTAGATTTATTGACATTAATTGGTCCATGAAAACCTCTGTGGACAGAAATAGTGTGGGGGACGAATTTAAGTTTTATTAAAAGTTTCCCCCAAATCTTCCACGCCCATTGAAACCTCACAAAGATCTCTAAGTTCTTGTGCATATTGTTGTACATTCATTCAGGTCTCTGCAGTGTTGATTGTTACTGAAAATGTCACAGTGCCATAATGAATGTGTTAGCAATGGTTCTGTTATCTTACAGTAATTTTATCAGTCGTAATGAGGCTTTTCTCTTTTCAGTTGTCTTTGAGGAGCTTTCACCTTTATTCTAATCTGCAGTCTCCACATTTTTTAATCTTATTACTGTGTAATTTAATTATTCCTATAATGAAAATGGCAGATAAAAATGCTTTGCAATGTCACGCTTCATTCTAGTCATCTTGGAATCCAGTATTTTATATAGGCCTACAGTATGTATGGAAAACAATTCAACAACATATTATAAGATTATTTCAAAATATTTCCAATGTGTTCTAAAGACAAACCATGTGTTTTCTTGCACTGCGCAGGATTTGTGTTATTTTTTGTTCAAAGTCTCAGCTGTACATTTTAGTTCTTCAGGTCAATGATCCTGTGAATTCAGGCAGCAAAGAAAACAATATGAGACCAGAATCTCTTGGGATGCCAGAGGCCGATATGACACGAATCCAGTGTTGCCTTTGACCTGTGATGTTTTCGAGTGTGTGTGTCTGTGTGGTCTCGTTCCTTGGTAATGCATATAATGCACCTCACACTGTATCCTGAATATTTCATGAGCACTTCACATCGAGAAACGACAACATTCCTTCTGTTGCCTGCTTTTCGGATATGTCATCGGATCCATCTCACAGAAAATCCACATTCTGGAAAAAAATAAATAAAAATGATGCATGAATTCTGATGCATCATGGGAATGGCGAAGGCGTCTGAAAGATTTGTGGGAAGAAATCAGAACAAATTTGATTTCAAAGCAAATATAGAATGATGAATGCTAGCTGCAATTTGGAGCTGCAGGAAATAAGTGATCCTGTTTTATATAGCTGTGCTGTATTATAATATTATATTATATTTGATCTATCTCACAGGTAAGGAGCCTTTGATCAGGTTTAAGATGAGGCAAGAAGTTTCTTTATTGCTCTTTCATACCTCAGGAGACTTTGACTTCTCGGTTATTGAAATATCACTTTAACTCAGAACTTTCAGCAAAAATTCCTGTCTAGGAGAAGTTAAAACAGGACATGAATATACAAAATGTTTTTAATCTCTGGTGTTTAATTGTAGACTTTGGAGGGTGAGTACAGTTTGAGACATTTTTGAGATCTCTTGTTGAGAAGCCACAGGAATTTGTGTCCAAAATGGAGCAAAAAAAAAAAAAAAAAAAGGTAGATAAATATGAAAAGAATGTGTCATCTCTTACCAACCGTGAATACAGCTTCATTTGCAAGTACTTGACTTAATTCAATCCTAACCAGTCATATCCAGCTTGTGTCGAGTGAAATTAGGTCAGAGTACATGTTTTTTTTTCCACTGTTCTTTTCTCTCTAGCTTTGATTCACTCATTTGAACAATTATTTTGTATACCCGTGGCCTTGAGTTCCTCGTTTTATGGAGTGAACGCATCAGCTGGTAGATTAAATCCGTGGAAGTGCGATAATGGCATATTCATCTTATTTGATTGAGTTACTTTTGAATATTCATAGCTTGCAGAATTATTCTTTTCCCTGCACTTTTCAAGTTGCTTGTCCATGGAATTATGAAACTTAGAAACCAGTGGACATTTTGTCTTTTTAGATGTTAGTTTTTAAGTCATCTACAGTATATGCCTCTATTGGAAAATTAAAGTAATTGATTATTTATATTAAAAATATATATTTGTCAGAGTCATAACCTTATTGTGGGCAGCGTTCTGACACACAGCGCTGCAGCGCCTCAGACAACCCGAGTTCGAATCCAAACTCGTATATCTATATGATAAAAAAAACAAAAAACATAAAAGGCCAAAAATGTAACTTAACATAAATATAAATAAACAAAATATTAAGCCACATATACATTATTTCTAGTTGATAGACACTCGTCTGTGTTTGCGTGTTCTAGACAGTCTGTGCTTTAGTGATAGGGATTTTATCGACTCTTTCTGCAAGGTACATATTTACACCAACAGGTGGCGCCAAGCAACTGTCTTTATTAGTGAATCATTCTCTCAACCAATTTGTTCAAAAACAGATTCGTTCAGGAGTTAAAGAGGTGACTGCATTTATACTGTAAGTGATTCATTGACTCATTCACTCAACTGATTCATTCAAAACACTGATTCATTCAGAAATTAAACAAGTAACTGTGGTTGCGTTGGAAATTGCATACTTCACTACTATAAAGTAGACAAAAAACGAAGTCAGAAAAGATGTATGTCTGAATTCACAGCACTTATAAAAGACAAAAAGTACCTAGATGACTTACTTCTTCAGGTGAGATTCTGGAGTGTGCATACAGTGGACACTTTATATCCCATGAGGCCACAGGAGAGGATTTATAAATGGCAGTGAAGTGACAAAACTGATGCTAGTTGGTCACATCACTTGTTTATGACAACATGGAGATTTGTAGTACATCTGAATTACATTCATACTACACACATTCATACTGTATAGAACAAACCTTTTTTTAGCACTCGCAAAGTCAAGTCGAGTCACCTTCATTTATATAGTGCTTTTAACAATACAGATTGTTTCAAAGCAGCTTTACAGTGATAACAGGAAATTAATGCAACAAAGATTGCATTGGCTATACAGCAGCTTTAGAAGAGAGTCATTGTCCAGCTTAAGTAAGTTCAGTGATGGCTCCCGGTGTCAATGCAGGCAGGTCAATAATATTGTTGAATATTGAGTGTCCCTAACTAAGCAAGCCAAAAGCCAAAGGCAAGTAAGAGTAGTATACTAGTATGTGGTTCTGAATTCAGCAACTGATTTATTCATGAATTACACAAGTGACTACGTTAATGAGTGATTAAAGGGGTGGTTATAATGCCCTTTTCACAAGATGTAAAATGTGTCTTTGATATCCCCAGAGTCTGTATGTGAAGTTTTAGCTCAAAATACCCCACAGATATTTTTATATAGCATGTTAAAGTTGTCACTTTTTGAGGGTGAGCGTTTTGACTGTTCCTTTAAATGCAAATGAGCTGCTGCTCCTGGCACAGAGGGCGGAGCTTCAACGGCTTGTGTCAATGATGGAAAGACTCGAGAAGAAGTGACAACATGTAGAATGCAACAGGAAATTTCTGAATGGTTAGTTGATGAATTTATGTAGCTTATGTGTAGTTATTTTCTAGTCACTGATTAGCATATTCTGTCTTGATAATCTATAAATCGTGTTCAGGGGGTGGGGTTTATGTAAATTAGGGTTGGTGATGTCACTAACCCGTGAGGAATGTTGTAGTCCTTAAAAAGCAATTTCTTTAAAAGCAAATATCTTCCTTTGCTTTGAACTTTGAGCGTTGTAACTTTGCAGATGTTGTTTATGCTCAAACAGCAACATTACACACTAACTAAAGTTAGAAAAGTGAAATCATAATCAACCACCCCTTTAATTGAACCATCCACTCAACCGATTTGTTCAAATCACTGTTTCATTCAGGAATTATACAAGTGACTGCATTTACGAGTGATTTATTGAAACTCTACCAATTAATTCAAAACATTGATTTATTAAGGAATGAAACATACAGTATGTGGCTGTCTTTATGATTGATTTATTGAATATTTAGACCTACTGTACTCTACAAGTTGTCAACATTAAAACGCTTTTGTTCATTAGTTGGCTAATTTTTGACAGAATTAAGCGATAAAAACGAGCTTTTTGACAACCTTTTTAACTAATCTGAAAATCTGCACAGTTGCTACTTTTTAAAGTGTGCTGGAGGGACACGGTGGCTTGGTTCCTCCACTCACAGCTTGTTCCCTGAGCGATAAGTGTGAGCTGTGGGAAGCGCGAGATGACATACTGCTGACAGGATTACAGGATCCTGCTAGTAAAAGAAGCCTCCTGTCATCTCTTCTTTCATTCCTGTATGAAATGGCACAAAGCTGCAAGGACTTGATGAAAAGGCAGCTTGAGAAGCTTGGAAATCGAATGTCCTTTTTCATTTGGCATGTTGCGTAGAAGTTATATTTACTCACTTTTGATATTTTTTTTTTGTTGGTTTTGAGACCTTGAAAAGAATGATTTCAATGTGCATTTGGCAACTATGTGATCTTATTTGTCTCATGCACTCCAATACAAAAAGATCATCACTTTAAATCTTGAGTTCACCGCCTTTATATCCAGAGATAAAACTTCTGAAGCGATATTAAAAGTTGTCATATCTGAAATGAACTCTCTTCGTGTCTCATGGCTCATTTCCAGCAGACTTGAGTGTTGTGACTTTAATATCAGAGTACCTTTTTTTTTTTTTTTTCTCTCTTTTTGAATTTAATGTCATTTTGATTCTTTCTATAGTGCATTTTCATAGTGTCATAAACAGTGGCTTGAAAATGCTTCATTTTGAATCACAAGTTGGTTTTGACTGATTCAACTTTTATGTTCTAAGAATTGATTATTAAAAAAAAATCAAATTATTATTATTATATGAAGATTGTTTTAAAATTTTGAAAGTTCTTAGTATGCGTTCATAATTTATTTTTTGCAACTGCAATGTATTTATGTGTCAATTTTTTAATTAGTCTCTTTTTCATTCTTGAAATTTAAACAATCTTAAACTACTTGAATATTTATTGTGTGTTAAGTTTGGTTTTGGGCAAGTTTATGCCATGCTTATTGATTTGAATTTTGACTAAGAAGCTTAACCGTATATGTTAATGGCTTTTTGGTATCATTCCATGTAAGAGAAGAGCTGTTGATAAGCTTGACTAATGCAGATTTATTCTGTTCTCATCTGAACCTCGAAAACTCCTTCAAGTGATTATTGACCTTTCTGAGGTTTCTTTCACAAGTTTCCATATTTTTTCCACAATTTGATGACCTTTATACGTCCGTTTCTTTGTTTAAGGTAACTTCCATTTCCTAATAATTGTACATTAGCACTAAAAGTGACTCTACTAACTTTACTACATTTCTCAGTTTCTCTTCGTTCCCCCCAACTTTTCCGATAAAAAGCTACTTTTTAAAAAAATGTATGGTTTAGAGAAACCAAATGACCAAATGTCACATTGTTGATAGTGTTTGAAAGTCTGATTTATTCTAGTGAATCGTCCTAAATGGCTTTCTCCTATGAGAACTTTACTTTTAGCTTGAGTATAGTTTAACTGACACCTTTATCTCTACCTACATGAATGAATTTTCTCTCAATTTGATATTAGCAGTTACACAATACACCCGTCAGCCTCTAAAATGCACCTAAGAAGATGAAGCTGCAACTTGAGCGTCTAGTTGTCGACTTCATAGTGATTCAAGACTCAAAGTGTTGTTTTTATAAAATACGTTCTGACACTTGCAAAGCTTCAAAGTATTCATCTCCATAGCTTTGTTGCACAATTTTTTTTTTTATCCAACAGTTTCTCATAATAATTCCTGCCATAAATATTGTAGCATATTGGCACTCTGTTGGACGGGCAGACGTTTGACTTCATTCCCCATTCTTTCTTTTATCATTTTCTTCTCGATCTTTTGTATTCTCTTCTGTCTTCCTAGCAAAAGGATCACTTTCAAAGTGCCTGTACAAAACACTGGGATCTTCCCCGAGGCTCCAGGTCTGTTTGTCTTTCTGTAGTATGAAGTACAGAATCCCACAAGTCTCTTTTGTCGTGGCGGCAGGGAGCAAGTAGCCTGAAGCTCGGATCAAAGAGTTGCGATTCACCCACCGTGAGAGCAATCCAGATCTTGCACATGACTGATCTCCACTCTGATGTTCAACCTTTGACAAGGGAATTCAATAAACCAGCTGACAGCACGAACAAACAGTCTGAATGGGCAGTGACGTTACTGACCAGCGACGGTTGTCGAGGTCTTGCTTTTCCGTAGGTTTCCTCACATCCAAAGTTGTTAATGAGCATATCAATAATTCTCGATTTCCAAAATGTGTTGGATAGAAGCAACAGATCGGTGTCTAACTGCTGTTTCACGCAGTTGCGTCAGAGAATGAGGTCTTTAGCTCAGGGATAAGTTGAGATGCGAATATGAAGGAATGAGAGGAGAACCTGAATGTGAATTAAGTGAAGAGAACAATGAAGTTTCCTGAATGATGCACTTTATTTGCACACACATGCAGTATAAATCTACAGGACTGTATAGGGAACATAGAACAAAATACAAATTTGACAACAAATTGAATGGAAAAGTTACACAATTTCTGAATTCAGTTCACATTTCAATGTATTTTTATTTGCTTGAATTAAATTATTATTATTTTTTAAACAACTGGTCAATTTTGAGATTTGGTATTTCATAACGTGTTATTTCAGACTAGTGAAAAGGAAACAACCAAAATACACTTTTTTAAGTGTTTATTTTATTTTTGCACTATTTCCATTTTTAAATGCCATTTTCTCAAAATGTTTTTTTTTTTTTTCATATACCAAACTTTTCCATTTTATTTCTACACTCACCTAAAGGATTATTAGGAACACCTGTTCAATTTCTCATTATTGCAATTATCTAATCAACCATTCACGTGGCAGTTGCTTCAATGCATTTAGGGGTGTGGTCCTGGTCAAGGCAATCTCCTGAACTCCAAACTGAATGTCAGAATGGGAAAGAAATGTGATTTAAGCAATTTTGAGTTGTGGTTGTTGGTGCCAGACGGGCCGGTCTGAGTATTTCACAATCTGCTCAGTTACTGGGATTTTCACGCACAACCATTTCTAGGGTTTACAAAGAATGGTGTGAAAAGGGAAAAACATCCAGTCCTGTGGGCGAAAATGCCTTGTTGATGCTAGAGGTCAGAGGAGAATGGGCCGACTGATTCAAGCTGATAGAAGAGCAACTTTGACTGAAATAACCACTCGTTACAACCGAGGTATGCAGCAAAGCATTTGTGAAGCCACAACACGCACAACCTTGAGGCGGATGGGCTACAACAGCAGAAGACCCCACCGGGTACCACTCATCTCCACTACAAATAGGAAAAAGAGGCTACAATTTGCACGAGCTCACCAAAATTGGACAGCTGAAGACTGGAAAAATGTTGCCTGGTCTGATGAGTCTCGATTTCTGTTGAGACATTCAGATGGTAGAGTCAGAATTTGGCGTAAACAGAATGAGAACATGGATCCATCATGCCTTGTTACCACTGTGCAGGCTGGTGGTGGTGGTGTAATGGTGTGGGGGATGTTTTCTTGGCACACTTTAGGCCCCTTAGTGCCAATTGGGCATCGTTTAAATGCCACGGCCTACCTGAGCATTGTTTCTGACCATGTCCATCCCTTTATGACCACCATGTACCCATCCTCTGATGGCTACTTCCAGCAGGATAATGCACCATGTCACAAAGCTCGAATCATTTCAAATTGGTTTCTTGAACATGACAATGAGTTCACTGTACTAAAATGGCCCCCACAGTCACCAGATCTCAACCCAATAGAGCATCTTTGGGATGTGGTGGAACGGGAGCTTCGTGCCCTGGATGTGCATCCCACAAATCTCCATCAACTGCAAGATGCTATCCTATCAATATGGGCCAACATTTCTAAAGAATGCTTTCAGCACCTTGTTGAATCAATGCCACGTAGAATTAAGGCAGTTCTGAAGGCAAAAGGGGGTCAAATACAGTATTAGTATGGTGTTCCTAATAATCCTTTAGGTGAGTATCTATCTACTGTATATTCTGAAAGTTTGTACTGAGGAATTTGTCTATATATAATTTGCTTGATTTATTTATTTTTTCTTAAAAAGATTGTGATTTTTATTTCTCTGGCTGTTGACAGTATTTTCTAGGGAAGCTTGTTTCCGCCTTGGACCGTCAGTCAGGTTTTAGAGCACAACATAGTACTGAAGCAGCACTTTTAAAAGTTTATAATGATATTTTATTAAGTGTTGATTCAGGAGCTTCGGCAATCTTGGTATTATTAGATCTTAGCGCAGCATTTGAGACCATAGATAATAGTATCTAGGATTCTCGTCTGGAGCACTCTGCTGGTCTTCGAGGAGTTGCCCTTCAGTGGATTAAGTCCTATTTATCTAACAGAAGTTTTGCAGTTAATCTGGGCAAATCTTTATCAACTCCAGCTCCACTAACTTTTGGGGTTCCACAAGGGTTAATCCATGCTCCTGTTTTGGGATGTATGGAGTTTCTTTTCATTGCTATGCTGACGATACGCAGATTTATCTGCCACTGCAACATAATAACAAGAGTGCCCTAACTCCTCTTTTAGCTTGTCTAAATGACATAAAAAGCTGGATGTCCTTACATTTTTTAAAACTTAATGACAATAAAACAGAGGTCATTATATTTGGGCCACCTGATAATTATGTGCCTCCTGATCTCAATTTTGGTCCCGTATAATAAAGCGGTTGTGAGGAATCTGGGTGTTTTAGTTGACAAAGCTTTTAAATCTGATAAGCAAATAAACGCTGTTGTCCTGCTTTTTTAATCGGAGACTTCTGGTTAAAGTAAAGCTTTCCATTGATGATTTTGAGAAAGTCATTCATGCCTTCATTCTTCATGGCTTGACTATTGTAACTCTCTTTATATAGGAGTTGGCCACACAGCACTGCGGTTGCAGGCCGTCCAGAATGCGGCCGCTAGACCTTTGACAAGTTCTTGCAAATATGAGCATATTACACCAATTTTTATCTTCACTTAAGTGGTTGCCGGTGCGTTTCAGAATCGAATATAAACTTTTATTATTTGCTATTAAATGGCCTGGCGCCACCAACATTGCTGGCCTACTAAAATGGCACACATCTGCCAGATCTCTTATGTCCTCTGATCAATTGCTCTTGACTATTCCCAGATCCAGACTGAAACTAGGGCTTTTTCTGTCGCTGCACCTAAACTGTGGAACATATTACCATTGCATATCAGAATGGCTCCAACAATATCCATTTTTAAAACTTGGTTAAAATCTCATTTGCTCTTCCGGGCTTTTAATCTTGATTAGGTGCTGAGGCATGTTTTACTTTTCATTTGTGTCTATTTATTTGTATGTATGTTATTGTTGTAGTATTTGTTCTTTGTATGATTAATGTTTTATTTAATTTTTTTGTACAGCACTTTGGGCAACTGTTGTTGTATTAAAATGTGCTTTATAAATTAATAAAGAAAGAAAGATGGAATAAAACAATATAAAACAAATAATTGCGACTTTTTATCACACAATTCTGACTTTTTCTCACAATTACAAGTTTATATCTCAAAATTCGGACTTTTTTTCTCAGAATTGTGAGTTTTTATCTCACAATTCTGACTTTATTACTCGCATTTGAGAGATTATATCACGTAATTCTGAGAAAAAAGTCAGAATTGCAAGAAAAACAATTCATTGAAAATTGCGAGAGGAAAAGTCACAATTACTTTTTTGATTTTATTTTTCAGTGACGGAAATAAGCTTCCATGATTTTCTGATAGATATATCCCAGATCCCCTCTGTAAAAACCTTTGACTCTAATATGGCGACAAAATTATTTTTTTAACCTGTATTTATGTTCAGATAGGAGATTTATACAAATTTAAGCTTATTTAATTAGATTATGCCTCATTTGCATATTTAAATATAGCATTGCAAAAAACATGTAATATAAAAAAATCACAATGCAATCGATCAACTGGGAAAGTATGGTGATATTTATACCCTATTCACCTGGGGTGTCACCTTAAGATTTAATTTTTAATTGTAATTTAATTAAATTGTTGTTTATTATTTCACACAATATTTAATGAATGAATTAAAATACATAGCTATTTTTTATATAATATGTATAGCCTATATTATACATAATTAACACCATGAAACTGGTCATTTATGACTAGACTTAAAATAAGATTTTCCCCACTAAACTTCTACACACAATCTCTGCCAAAAATCAGCTACGGCCAATCATAGATCGATATCAGGGAGCCGCCAGAGACATTCACCTTGGCTCCTCCATATCATTACCGAACAGACTTTCTCCATTAAGTCTGATAGCGGATAGTCTCAGCGTTGAAGCAGGACATGTCCTCCTACCACTGCGTCCTCACTGCGGAGACGTGGGCCGAACCGCCGTCCTCATTAGAGAAATGATGCAGCATCTCTTTCAGTAAACTTTTGCTTTTTGTGTTCTTATTGCTAACTGTGTACAATGTGACAGTTTCATCTTAGTATACAACACAATGTCTCATGAGAAGAGAGGAAGAGATCAAGCAAGAGGAAAGGAAACAGAAAGATGCATAATGTGGCTGGCAACATTGTGAATATTGCTTTTGGCCATTAAATGACTTGATCTTTTCTTGTCTGACAGTGCACAAGTGTAAGAGCATTAGGACGAAGATATTTTAATAGCACCATTTAAACTTAAGTGACACAAATGCTCTATGAAAGTTGGTCATTTTAATTGATTTCTGTGAATCTGTTCAGAATGTCTATTTAACAGAACCTCAATGATTAATTTGCATCATCACCCCGAATTGTTTACTGCACATGCCACATTAAATGTTTGGATATGTTTAATTAACATGGTTATAAATTTAGTTCTTAATTGGATTTTTTTATATATATTTACATTTTTGCATGCAAAGAGTTTTTAATATACTTTAAGTGACTGTATCTATGTCTTTTAGCACTAATTCATAGAGAGAGAGTCATATAACAGGAAAACATACGCATGCTTTATTAATGGCTGAATAATTTTCTATTTGGCAACTTTATTATGTAGCACAGAATAGGCCTGATTGCTGCTATTCTGGAAATGGCCTAGTTTTTGGTCTGTTTTTTCTCGGGGTGGGCGGCAAACGTGCATTTTAATCAGAATTTATGAGTAAATTGCACAGCAAGCCCAGAGATCAAAATGCAGCTATATTTCCTTTGCATTTCTTTGAATAAAAAGAAGGAGGGAAAAAGACAAATCTTTCAATTGTATAGGTAATACGGTTACCTGAAAATCTGTGAAGCAACTTATATTGTGAAATGTTCATGAATCTTTCTTGTGGAACCAAAACCTTACAGGTTTTATGTAGACGGGGAAAAAAATCTGTAGCATGGAAAAGTTGAGATGCTTTTTCGAAGAAAAAAACAAAAACAAAGCCTTTCATCACCTTATTAGCAGCACATGAGCTATAGCGGATGGAAATGTGATTCATTATCGTATAGTGAAAACAAAAACACAATTATTAATGTATCAGCTTCTGTAAAATACATCTTTTTGGGATAATTATGAAAAGAATTTCATACAAATGATTCATTTACTTTTGTTTCATTTCTATTGTTTGTCGAGTGTTGCACTCAGGGGAAGAGGTATAATTCATTATGAGCTGAAGATGAAACAGGGCCATCACTTTTATAAAAGAATGAGAGAAGTAGGCGTACTGACAGCAGAATCTATCAAAGACATTTTGCTTTCATAACTGACGTATAACACTGTTTTCTTCATTCAGTTCGTTTATCCGTTTCAGGATTTGTATGCTGTGACCTGCCTTAAGTTCACAGTTGGGGTTTGCTATTGTGAATTGTTGCTCTACAAGGTTTTATTTTATATATTATTTTGTTTGGTCATTTGAGATTTCATTTGGGTCACTTGTCCAGCTCTGAGGGAATGATAATGCCTGGAATATGCTCTGCGTATACATTTACGCAATCATTTACATACTTTTGTGAAGCACTGTATGATTATGTATGGCCTAAGGGTTTCAATCGACTGAAGATGCATCAAAGACAATGTTTTTAAGCATCTAGATGAAGCAGATCTGGTGTGCTTTGATAATGAGGCATGACAGAAGCCTTAATGTCTCGAATGGTAATGGCTGTGGTTAGTTAAGAACTTCGTAGATTCATATTGCAAATAATTAATCGATCAGCCAATAACGTAACTGTGTATTGTGGTAGTCTGTAAACTTGAGCTATTTTGTGAACTAAGGGCCAGATTTACTAACAGCTTGTGCCGACGCAAACCCTCTTAAAAACTACTGTCAGGATTTACTAAACACAAGCAGTGAAAAATTAACGCTGAAAAGGCATGGACAGTTTTTTTTTGTGGCTGACCTTGTTGCATATGCATTTGTTGGAGTTTCCCTTTCAGACGCTAAATGTATGGGAGGAGAGTATGTAAATGAATCATGCAAGGTGATTTGCTAAAGTTTGCGCTAGTCAATTTACTGGTATTTGCGCCATTATTTACTGCCCAAAAAAAGCATGTCTTAAATCAGACGCTAATTGATGCTGCTCTTGGTAGATTGTGTTGGTCATTGTAGAAATGATCCGGCTGTGTCTGTGTTCTTTAATTTGTGCGATATCAGTAGATCACGAGCAGAACTTTTCACTCCCATCGGCACTTTTATGGGTTTGCGCTCTCACGCTAATTTGCCCTGTTTAGTAAATCTGGCCTTGTATGTCTTTTTTAGTCAATGAAATGTAAGTTGAGAAAGTTCATCTCTGGGGAACTGTGTTAGCCTTTTGATGAGCAGAACGGAATTGGTTGAGTGTGCTCTCTTCTTAAGATGAAAGAAAATATCTTCTGACATTTCTCTTCTCGTTTCTCAGTTTAACGCATGATGTAGATTTAAACCAATATTAGGCAATTGTTATAATGTGACATTTAAAATTAATGAATGAGCTTAAAGCAACAGAATATCAGTTAATCATTAATGTTTCGTGACTTTATTGTTTTTCATTATGCATGTGAATGAATTTGAAATGGATATGATATATTGCATGAAAAGATGTCTCTGGACTTTCAGGTAAGTGCCGCTCATCAAAAGGCAATGTGAATATGGGGCACCATAGGCAGCTCATTAATGTTTTAGTAAAAAGCTCCAGTCATTTACATATCTTCATTAATTATGAAGAACTATGTGAGGTGTTTTATGTGTAGGTGTCTTAGAATTATGAAAAATTAAAGAAGGTTGGGAACTTTAGTTATATATGCTTTAGCATCACGTTATGTATTCAGTGCCTCTAGTTTGTGTTAACGCGACAACGAATACACTATGCTACATGAAGTCATGTTTTATTACTTTATCTTGTCGATTTATCTTGATGTTTATTGCCTTTAATAAATTTGAAGTTCATCCTATTTGAAATCTATGTAAATCCCAAAGCATACAATCCATGCTTCAGAGTTTAATTGGGCCTAGTACAGAGCCCAGGGGAACTCCTTGAATCATGATTAAAAGTCATGCCTCTCTAGGTAGCTTTTTATTTTAGAAACCATTATTATGCAAAAGTATCACACTACTAATGAAGGGAGATTCCTAAGCTATTTTGATTTACAACAATTGTAAGTTAGCAACTTGTACGCTGCATTTATATTTAGTACAATGCAAGCAAGTACACTTTCGCATCCACAAAGTGCATTCATCCCTACCCCTGCTTCTCTTATTAGGAGTGTTATTGTTATGTAAGTTGATGCATTGTGTGGAGTATTGCTATCATCCCTTAACCACCGCTGTATTACATGGAGCGATCAACTCTGCGCTGCTGTGATTAATTGTAGCAGAATTCCAATGTGGGAAAAGAGAGGAGTAATTCTATTCAATTCCCAAAGGCTTTTCAGTGTTACCGGTTGTGCGTGTGATCTAGAAAGAGAAAATGATAGAGACAGAAAAAAAGTGATCAAGAGTGTTAAAAAGACGAAGGGCAAGTGGCGCACTGGAGGATTTGAGAAGGAAAAAAAGAAGAATGCTGCAAAAGGAGGGAGCGATGTCAGAAAAGATAAGGAGTTATAAATATTGATTACCATTCTTGTACCGATCCAAAGACATGACAAGGAAGCACTCAGATGCCGAGGTGTTCTTTGGCAGGAGCTCGAACAACTCGTTTGTTCCCAGGCTTGTTTTTTTTTTACTCCCTCACTCGCTCTGTCATTCTGACAGATGCTGCCTTGCCTGAGAGCGCCACAACTTTCCTCAGCTAGGATGGGTATGTAACGTGTAGAGAGGTAGAGAATGAGAAATTGCCTTTTCTTGTTTTGTCTCCCTGCCTTTGTGGAGTGGCGGACTGCTCCTGAGAGTGCCATGTGACTCCTACCACAGTGCTTTGGAGCTATTCTCCCCTCTCCCTCTCTTTTTTTTTCTTCCAACGATGAGTCGCTGAAGAGGAGAGGAGGCGGTAAGAGGAGGATATGTTTTCCGTTTCGCTCAAGTGCCGGATGGGGGTCATCAGACGCAGGATCAAGGGTATTGTGCAATGCACCACTTTAACACAAGCTTTTGGGATGGGGGTCCAAGTGTTGAGTTTCAGGATTATTGGGTAATTAGGGAGTGTAATTAACTGTCTGTTTTGGATGTATGCAATCTTGCCTTGTCTACTGATTTTTGAAACTTGATATAAGAAAAGTCAGGTTTTTTTTATTCCAAGTACCAGGAAAGTCAATCAAAAAGCTTTTTGTTTGAGTCTATTGTGAACATCCTTTTAAAATCCAAGGACGGTGATACTTATGGTGTGCTTGTGAGTGCTTGAGTTGTGTTTGCCGTATTCATAAACCTCTCCTGGTATTTTTCTTTTTTAAATGAGTGGCTTATTTATAATTTATTCTTAGCATCAAGAGTCCTTCAATGTTTATAATTTCTTTTCATTAACGTTTCATTACAGCGAGTGGTATTTTTAGTCTAGAATTAAAAGGCCTTCAACACTTTATAGTGACGTTTGAGGCACAGTTTTGCAGGGTGTGATTAGCTGCATGTTTTTGACTACAAAACTTAAAAGCATCTCAGTGTTGAGCTAAAATCTTCTCTCTTTTTTTGTTTTGTTGTACTCATTAGCCACTTTATTTTGCCAGCATGGCAACAAATAGAGATTATTCATTTACAGTTATCTATCTAACTGTGTACAGATCACTTATAGTACTCTTAAATGCATAAACCGCTCTTGGCTGTGATCTTAAATGTACCAGGCCTGGGCAGATATCAAGCTGATAAGTTTGACACTTCTTCTGATCCATCCATTTAGAAGAGCTCGTTTTTATGCATCTCGGGATCTCTAGCCTTAAGCTACTATGCAAGAAATCAATAAAGCAATGCCTACAAAAGTTCAAGACTGTAGAAGCAACACCAGCTGTTGATGGCAAGCTTGTGTGTGGGGGTGCAGATAGTTTCAGTGTTCTGGTCCTTGGCGGAAGTTCAAGTTTACATGTTCATGTATCAATGGTGGGTGATGCACTTTTTGGTTCTTACTCTTTCCTTGTGCCTTTTCCATTTTCTGGTTTGCATAATCCATTTTTTCTTTGAAAACATGTATCTTAGAGACATTTTATTCTCAAGTTTTCCATTTTTTTATAGTCGTTCCTCAAACTGACACATCATATATACAGACAAAAGAAGCTGTTGGCCACACACAATGAATCCCAGTTGGCCATATAGAGGCAAATAGATTTGGGCAGCTGGGAACAATGCTAAGAACACGTTGAATACACAATCATAAAGTGATTAATGATGTAATGGCCGCAAATTGGGTGGGGAAAGTCTTTAGATTGAACCAATAAAACCAGTCAGTTTCCAATGTTCAAGTGAACAAATGATTGATGGAAGGGAATTTCATGGATTGGGCCTGTGGTCCTCATGTGATTTTTTTTTGCAATAACATTTCATTCCTAGTCTACATGCTTTATCCAAGCTAAATATAGGAAGCTATATTGGAAATCTTAAAAATCTGCAGTTGAATGTTTTTATGTCAATGAATATGTGCTAGCTTCATGAAGACTCAATCTAGCGAAGACTCGAAATTTAATCTGAGAGGCTTGATCAGCCACGGCAGTTTCATTGAATATATATATATATATATATATGGAGAGGTGGGGTCGGGACAAGCTTGATAAAAATGCTGAGAATAGACTGACTACACTTGAGATCTCAAGCTGAAAATCAGCTTCTCACTCAATTTAACTATGCAGCCAAGATACTAACTGAAAGCAGCAGGCTGTAGAATTGCAATTATATTAGAGTGGCTTTTATTTTTGCTTTGTGTAACTTGATATCCTATTCACATTCTTTGAGAAGATACACATCACATTGATTGAATTATGGCAACATTTTTCTCCAGGGATATAGAAACCATTGTTGAATGATTGTAGACAGTTGTGTAAATCCTACAACTTTGACAGCAAAAACCTACTGTACCTACCTTGCCTTTCAGGAAATCAGCTTGGACTACTGGGCGAACTGCTAATTTTCTTTATTTTTTTGTATTTTCCATTAAAAAAATGTATTCGTCTTAGGGGCCATTCACACAGAATGCGTTTTTCCATTTCACTGTACTATTTTCCATTGTTTTTCAATGTAAACACGCAATAGTTGGCTGTGTTTGATCATTGCGCTCACATCTTGCGTCTCGCGCATAACGCGGCGTTTTAAAAATGCGGCACTAAAGTTAAAATAAGTTCAACTCATTTGCGTCTCTAGACCCGCTCCACTGACCTGCGCCTTTCGTTTTTAAACCGAAAAAATGTATTGTGCATGGCCCCATAAAAATTACTTCAGAAGCAAATTTATGTACGAAGATTTGCTTCTGTGAAGCAAAGAACAGATCAAAGAAAAGTATGATTGTGAGAAAGATGAAGATAGTCTCCATCCCGACTGACTGACCTCTTATCCCAATAATATGAGTATGGATGATGAAAGTACGTTTAAGGATTGAAAACGTTGTTAACGCCAGAATTCTGAACAGAAACTGATTGAAGAAGATGGAATAAGAGGCAGATTAAAGCGAGGAGATGAAAGATGGAAGTAACTTTGTCTAGACCTTCATTTCCAAGTGGCTCGTAGGAGATCTTGCACAGTACATCTTTTCCTTTTTTTTTTTCAATGAAAGGACATACATGTTGAGGGTGTTTGTACGGTGCGGCGCTTTGTCAAGAAAATGAAAGCTACAAGGCCCTTGCTAATGAGTACAAACAAAAGCTCTTTCTTTTGATCCATGTCACAAGTTGCTAGCATAGAGGATGTTGCCAGATGGGGGTGATTTATTGCTTTCTCGCACATGTATTATTTGACTACCTGGGAATGCTTTAGGGGCCTCGCTCTGCACACTTTCATTTACTCGCCGTTGTGCAAGTTTTTCTGCTAAGGGAATGTATGCAAGACAAAAAGATTGCATAGCATTATATGAAGATATTGTTTACGTTCACCTCAAGGTGCATTTGCCTTTGAAATTGGTTTATTGTGTCTAGCTAAAGTTCGTGGATGGGAAAGTTTGAAACAAAGTCTTGCACTGGGAAAGAGAGTTCAAAAGATGTGCGCTTTGTGTTTTGTCTCTGGTGTAAGTCATAAGCGTAACAAATCCTTTGATTCAAAGGTTAATTGTTTGTAGTCACAAAGAGTCCACATTCAAAGGACCTTTTTTATTTTTCAAGTCTAAGTTAATCTGAAAACATTTCAGTAAATTAAACCATGATCAGTCAAGAGTGAGATGGTGTTTTCATTAAATTGCAAAATATGTTTTCCTAATGGCTAGAAGCCAACAACTGTGCTCTTTTATGTGTTTATCAAAGTAAATGAAAAGGTATTTAGCACAGAGAAAGACTGTTTGCTGTAACAATTATTTTTTAATGATATTGTTGTCAGTGTGGCGATGGTGTTGGCCCGAGGCAAGGCTTAACAAGAGAAAGGAAACCGCTATTTTTGGTTGCATATGTTTCACTGCACATGTTTTGATCATTTTTATACAGTATAAAAATCTCACATATTTGAAGGCTTTTGCAGAGTAATTCTTTGGCTTTTTTTGCACATGTTCTCGCACCTTTGTATTTTATATATATAAAAGTAATCGTGCATGTAAGATATTTTTAGCCTGAATTCAGCTGAAGAAGCAACAGTTAAGGTGCGTTTATTGGGAATAAATAAATAATCAATAAAGTGATTTGAATAGTGCTGAGGACGTCAACCTCCCTTTAACATTTACTGTATATTCCCTTGTGAAAAAGAAGACTGACATTTTACAATACAGGTGCACTAATATGCTTAAATTCATGCTTAACTAATGCGCATGTAACGACATGTTAATGTATGACTCATGTAGAACTAAACCATTAATTAATGATAACTGCATCAGCAACTAATAAAGAGTCTATATGATTAATAGATTAAGTCATATGAATTGCTATTAATTAAATGTGTAAATAATACCTTTGCAAATCATTAGCTAATGATTAATTAAAGCAGACAACTGGAAGTTGAAACACATAGCTTTGACCCATTGTGTTAATTAACACATTAATTCACACTATTAGTTAAGTTATTAAGGAATTAATACATAGTGGGCCCTATTTTAACGATCTGAAACGCAAGTAACTTTGTAGGCGGGTCTCGACGCAAATCTAAAATGGGTTGGTCTGAAGTAGCTTCATTATTCATAGGTGTGGTTTGGGCGTAACGTGAAATAAACCAATCAGAGCGTCATCTCACATTCCCTTTAAGAGCAGGCGCGCTTGTTCTAAAGCGGATTCCTATTGGGGATGGAGAAACACACCCAAATTAACTTCGGTTAAATAGGCGTATGATAATTTGGGTAAATGTGTAAGCTAGATGTATGCTTTTATAATAAACTATCTATCTATCTATCTATCTATCTATCTATCTATCTATCTATCTATCTATCTATCTATCTATCTATCGTAATAATGTATGATTTACAAAAATGATAACTGCTGCGTCTGTGTAGATGAGAGAATTAAAATTATTGTGACACTTAAAGCACACGCTACATTGATTAAGGCCAAGCATGCGCCCTTAAAATAGCATATGAATAACATGCGCAATGCGCCACTGACTTTAAACTGTTTTTTTTTCGGTCAGTGGTGGAATTGTTTTCTAAACCTGTAAAATAGCATGAGGGAACGTTTGCGCCGGAACACGCCTCCTCTTTGCGCTGAACCGCCCCCGGGAGCGCAAGTGTATTTCTTAGTTAACCGACGTGCGTCTGTGGAGGGAAAAGTCCGCTGTGCGCGGGTGCAAAATAGGAATGATACATGCGTCGGTGTACAAAGTCAATTGCGCTGGGTGCAAGATAGGGCCCTATGACACATTTAATTAATAACAATTCATACATTACTTAATCTATTTATAGAATCTTTAATAGTTGATGCAGTAATCATTAATAAATTATTTAGTTCATGAGTCATACGTTAACGTGATCATATTGATTATATAATAGCCTACTTGATTATGATTTTAACTGTAGTGCTAAGCAATATTACATTTAAATTGCTACTTTATCATTATAAATGTATAATTACAGTATATTTAAATACATCACAAACATGTTTCAACAGAAATTATATTAAAGTTTATTTACATATAAAATAATTTATATTTATATGAAATAACATATACATATGTCCTTCTTGAGTTCTAATTACAAATTCTAACTGCATTTTACATTGAATTAAGTGTCTGAAGACATTTCTGTACATTCATTTTCCACTTCAAGGACTTCTGTCATCATTCATTCACCCTCACGTCGTTCCAAACATGTAAGACTTTCTTCTGTGGAACACAAAAAAAGATATTTTGAAGAATGTTGGTAAACCAGTTGTTTTGGTTTCCATTAACTTTCTTTGTGTGAAGAAAAAACAAACAAACAAAAAAAACTATAACTGAGACATTTCTCTAAATAACTTGTTATATTGCAAAGAAGAAAGAATGTCATTAATTACATGAATTTTCATTGCAAACGTTTGTATATTTGTCAAGGATATTCTGCTATTTGTTCGTTTAGTTTCATTATCATGGACTTTTAGTTAGTTCACAGTCAGTTTCCTGTTTCCTTTGTCTTAGTTTCACGACATTAATCTGTTACGATGGACACTCATTTAACGATCACACCAGCTTGACATTTAAGAGTTTGTTATCTTATGTATTAATGGTCTCTGTTTTCAGTTCCTCATTGTCCGGTATTGTTTGTGCACAGCACACTGTTTCGTGGAGTTTGTTTGTTCTTTGAGTTACCTGTGTTATATTATTTAATAAGCCTGGTTTTATTTTCATCCTTTTTAGCATTCCTCTTCATCGTCATCTGGGCTGAGTTTCCCAATAACGTTGTCTCTTAGCACACTACGAAGACTCTTAAGGTATAACTTAACTAAAGGTATACCATTTCTAGGCGTGTTCCCCGAACCATACCTTAGGAAGCTGTTTAAGATATTACCTTCTTACGTGCGACGTTACCCGGCGCTGTCCGTGGCGATGCTGCTGAATCTGCTGATATCGATGGCTCGAGAATCAATTATTCTCTCGTGCAGGGGCTGCTTCACTGCGTTATGCGAGAAAGCAGTGTTCTTTATAAAAGAAGCACTTCAGAAATAGTTGAAATTGCATTTATTAGGACTCATGGGATATTATAAAAAATAATCCAAACTATAATAGCCTAGCCTACATATTTTTAAATGGCATCATATATTTCTGCCATAATAACCATTTCAAATTTTTACGTGCTTTCTTCTCTTTCCCATTTTTCTTCACTGAGTTGGAAATGTTGAAATGATGAAATGTTGTTCTTGTAAATACTTTCCAGCATTTCCAACGCTATCTCACGACCAATTCGTACGAATGATAAAAAGATGGCTAATTCGTACGAATTCGTACGACCTCACTCGTACGAATTTGTACGATTTGTCTAAACCCACGTGATGGGTAGGTTTAGGGGCGGGGTCAGGGGTAGGTCATTCGTATGAATTCATACGAATTGGGCAATTCGTAAAATATGTACGATTTTGCAAAAATCGTACGAATTCGTACGAGTGAGGTCGTATGAATTCGTACGAATTAACCACCTCGTAGAATTTGTACGTTTTCCCGTGAGATCGGGTTGGCATTTCAGTAATAAAAGTGTACATCTTACGTACGGTGTTCAGCAGTGATCAAAAAGGATTAAAACAGTGGATTTTGAATCTCTTCTTGTAAACTCAGAGATGGGGATTCAGACGGCAATTAAATTACCACACGACTTGTTTGTCAAAAAACCAGTAGGTACTAATTTGGCCAGGGATTTTTTGGGGTGAGAAAAAACACTGATATTATGGATTCGGACAGCACTAAAATCACCGACTTACCCCTGTTTAAAATACCGTATGAGCTCATGAGAAACAATTAGCGTCCGAATAGGACTATGACTTAACTGACAGTAGCCTATGCTTTCACTGGCCTTTAAAAGTGCTCTTTAATTAAATGAATAATATTATATAATAATATAATAAAAAAATCTAACAACAATCAGTGTAATGACAATTTTATTCTTTGCATGAAAACACTTGAATTAGCCTAATTGAACACTGTCTGGGTGTATTAAAACTTCTGAATTATATTCGTATAGACCTGCAACAGTAATAAGGTAAAGCTAAGAGTGGTCCAGACCAACCTTCCGAACGTATGACTTACAGAAGGTATCCTTAACTAAGAATGTTTCGGGAAACACGTATTAACGGAAAGGTACAGCTTAAGGTGTAACTTAAGAACGACGTAGAAGGTTTCGGGAAACTCAGCCCTGGACCTTAACGTTACAATTAAAGTATATTATTTCCATAATAACAAATAATAAAAATAGTCTTATCAAAAGTATGTTTAATTGTACTGTACTTTTTCAAACAGGTTGTCATCTGATGACAGATCTTTTCAGAGAATCAGTTGATCCGGTTCACAATCTGAGCCGATTCTCAAGATCCAATCCCTGACCCGGTTATTTGTTTGCAGCGAACAGCACTGTCATCCGAATATCTTTGTTATTGTTCATACAGGTCTGCAACGACACGAGGGCGAGCAAATGATGCCAGAATTTACATTCCTGCCTTAGTCTTAATCTTAAGTCTTTGATTTTTGACCTGAGAGGACAAGGTTGGCAGTAATTTAAGAATCAAGACTTTTTAATTAGGAATATTAATTGGTTTTTAATGGAGATAATGAAATCGTCTGCCTTATATCATCATAATTCATTCCACGGTGGCCCACATTACTAACAACCTGAGCTAACGTTGACCCTCTCGCCTTTTAAATTATGCCGCTACTTGGCAGCCTTCCAGACAAGTCTCCTCTCAACCCATTTCACTTCCCCTATTTTAAAAAGACCCCTTCATGCAATCAATTCCTTCATGCTTATTTTCTACATCCATCCCCTGTTCTGGTGCGGCCCACTTGTCCGTTCTCAAGAGGCCGTGATGGTGCATTGAGTTAATCAGGCACTGTGTCTGGGCTGCTCGCTGGCGCTGAATACTGAGAGGATGGTGGCATGTGTCCCGTGTGCTGATACGAGCTCCAGCGTTCGAGAGCCATATCTCAGTGTGCTGTGATGGCTATCAGACCTCCTCCTCACTGCAGGGGTTTGTTCGAAGCTCTGCGGAGACCACGATTGGCATCCTGAGGCGTATCTGTATTGATCTAGCTTTGTTTGGCTCCATTTGAGAGGCAGGAAAGCGAATGAGGTTTGGCAGAGTAGCCGAGTCTGCCGATCTGATAGACTGTGAGGAAACTGGTGAGGTTTGCAAATTGCAGGAACTAGGGGCTGGGTTGTAAACCTTTACCATGTTTTAGGGTGTTTTGCAGACGTTCTTTCGCATTTGGAAACTCTTCGGTCAGCCCAGACCCAACTGTTACTAAAAGCAACGTGCCTTGGGGTCTCGATTCTACCTCCGACAGATTGAGAAACTTGATTACAGAATGGATTGTTGTGGACTGTAGGCTATATCAGCTTATGTTCAATGACATGGAAATAAACAATATCTTGACTCCTGAAGCCATTTTAATGGCTGTATGTCTTTTAAATTCTTTACTTGCCTTAGAAATTGATATGCACAAATACTTGTAGTTAATTATATTTGTAATCAGCAAATAATCTAATTTTATACTTACCTTTTGGTAAGAACTTGGTTGGTCTTTGTTGGATTTTTGTTTAGTGATGCACCGAAATTACCGCAACAGAAAATATGGCCGAAATGGTTACATTGCCACTTTTCCAATGAGACATTTTGACTGTTTCAGACTCTATTTCATGCACACAATGTCGATAAGCTACAACGGGTAAACATGTCAGCAGTGTGTTATGCTGTAAAATTTGTTTGGCTGAAATATTGAGAGCCGGCTCTTTTCTGAAGAACTTTACTACAGCTGGTTTAATTTATCACCTGAGAAGTAAACACCCTGAAAGTCAGATCAAGTTGCCCAGATATCCAGATTTAATAAAACATTTTTTTGGCTTAATGAAAACTTTAAAGGAGCTGTATGTAAGAAATGTATTTCAATTAATCATAAAATGGCCCTGATATGTCACCAGACATTAAGAAATCATGTTCATTTCAAATACTTGTATCACTGACAACAGTAGTCCGGCCAGGATATTGTCATTTAAAAGTGATAGTTGCAGCCCTCAACTGATGTTGATGTTGTCATGTTGTGTTTTGGCCTGATGCCCCACCCTCCACCTATCTACCAATCACGAAGTCAGTTGTGTTTCAGCACCGGGTTGCCAGCTCTGCTCTAGTTACCACAGCTGCAGCTACAAACGTGTCAGCCTACGTTCCTGCTGGATCCTGCAGCCTATCTGGCAACCTCTAGTCAGGGGGGAGGGGGAGGGGATACACTGCTCTACAGTAATTTGAAAGTGATTGCAGTACCAGTTTTGTCCACAATCTTACATACAGTTCCTTTAATATCTTTGTTTTGTTATAAAAAATTCTTGGTACAATACTACTTTAAGTGGGATCTTTCTTTGTTCGGCACTGGATTTGGTAGAAGTCTTGGCGAGACATGGATCTAGACACTTGGGTACGACATGTATGTAGACTACGATGATGACACTTATTGAATCGTAGGCTACGACGCAAGTTAGTATAGAAGAATAAAACGTCATTGGTATGTGCTAGTGGTAAATTTGTGGTTTTTATGTGCGCTGAAAAAGAGGAGGCGGCCAAAGAGCAGAATATGGACTTTTAGTAGTGAGAGTAGATCAGCTGTTTTTCCAACAACTTTTTGTATTGCAAAGGCAACTTTACGGCCAAACAAGCTCTATTTTGTTTCATTTTTGAACAATTTCGCTTTAAAGGGGAGGTATAATGCCCATTTCACAAGATGTAAAATATAAGTCACTGATGTCCCCAGAGTGTGTATGTGAAGTTTTAGCTCAAAATACCCCACAGATATTTTTATATAGCATGTTCAAATTGTCAATTTTTGAGGGTGAGCAAAAATGCACAGTTTTTGTGTCTGTTCCTTTGAACGCAAATGAGCTGCTGCTCCCGGCACAGAGGGCGGAGCTTTAGGAGCTAGTGTCCTTTTACCTCACACAGACATGCACTGAAAATTTCAAAAACTTTAAGACTTTTATGTTCAAACCGGATTCAGACAATGATGGAGAAACTCAAGAAGAAGTGACAACATGTAGAAGCAACAGGACATTTCTGAATGGTTAGTTGATGAATTTATGTAGCTGATGTGTAGATATCTTCTAGTCATTGATTAGCATATTCTGTGTTGATAATCTATAAATCACGTTCCCGGGGGCGGGGTTTATGTAAATTTTAGGGTTGGGGATGTCATCAACCCGGGAGGAATGTCTCCCTTTGCTTTGAACTTTGAGCTTCGTAACTTTGCAGATGTTGTTTATGGTCAAACAGCAACATTACACACTAACTAAAGTTAAAAAAGTGAAATTATAATCAACCACCCCTTTAAAAACAGCAGATTATCACAGTTTTGACTTAGTTAGGATGCCTTCTAATTGTTTTTAGTCTAAATGTATATGTTCCCATTTAATACTGTCACACTATTAGTCAAGGCGATAATTTTGTAGGCCACACCAGAAGTCTAACTGGTGATTGCTAATGGATTTTTACAATAATAGTTTGCTATTTATGAGTAAAAAAGCTTCCACAGGGCTTTGAGTTTACATGCTTGACAACTTCGACTCCTTATGTAAGAACTTGTTTCTAGCTTAAAGGCATAGAAGTTTCAAACTTCAGTATAGTTTATGTTGTAGAACAAAATGAGAAAGTTTCTTCAAGTAATGTTAGCTACAAACCACTTTTCTAGAAAAACGCAAGAAATCCCAGAGGCAACCCATAGCTAAAATGCTAATTAGCTTCCAGGTTGTAGGTCTATTGAAATCCTCATTGTTTTAGTGCTTCATAAATATTGCTGATATTTATGTATTTACATAAACATTGCACACGTACATACATAGATTCAATTTAGTTGGCTACTTTTTGTTTGTAGCTTGTAATGTAGCTAATATTGACTACTTCATGTCACTCTCAACTCTCAGTTGAATGTGTTTATTAATGTTTAATGTGGTGGAAATGTATGCTCTGGATAAAAGGTATTTGGCCTTACTTCCCCCTGTGACTTTTCCCTCCCTGTGCACATGCAGTCCTTCATCTGAATGGATTGGCATTCAAATTAGCCTAGCTTATTTTAAAGAGAGGTTTATGCCTTTTCATTATGGCCATGATTGTCATTTTAAATATATGGCTGGAGTAAAATCATCCCCTCATTTTAGGGATGGCACTACTCACCTCAAATGTCTCATTATCATTATTCATAATCCAGCGAATACAGTTGGGTTCCTTCTGACATGTGTGCACCCTTACTGCCCTCTACTGATTAATACCTGTCATACAATATTTATGTCCCATCCTCAAAGACTCAATTCACTTATTTCTTGGGAAGGCTGCATCTAATTTAGATCAAAATAGTCTCAAAATGAATATATTAACAAAATATGACTCACAAGTGCAAAGCAGCATTCATAAATACACATTTGTGGATCATCTTGATGTTGATGGGACTTTTCTGACAGGTTTTTCTGACATAATTTGAATGTGGATAGCATAACTGGGAAAATTTGATCAGCTGAAATCTCCAATTTATTGCTGTCTAAAATTGAGATGTTGAATATCTCATGTGCAAAGTTTTATGGGTTAGGATGGTGCAACTGCTTAGTTATTCAGAGAGCATAAATAGGGATGGTCCTCCTGCGCTATTTAGAGGGTAAATGAAAGTTCTGTTTAGTGGTTTTTGAACCGCAAACATGTCAATGACAGACGCAAGAGGTTAAGTGTGCCTTGGTTCGGTGAGCAAACAATTTTAAAGCGGTGAAGTTCAAGGCAAACTGAGAGTGAATTAAAATGGCTCATAAAAACACTGTGCTGCCAAAGATCCAAAATATATCATTGTTTATGACTGTCCTCTCCTCTAACTGAAGCACCAATGGCATCACACAAGGCTGATACTAATAAATATCAGAACATTACTGCGGCTTCCAGGTCCAGATGCGCAAAGAGGCTGTTGATGGGCCTGCTAGACCTCAATCTGCTTGCTCTTGCAGTGCCAGTATAAGTCATTACCACAGGTTTTACCCTACCTTTGGGGCTTGTACAATAGAGCTGGTCACCAGCAGCATCTTTCTTCTAAAGAAGCATCATAAGTATCTTTCATAGAGAAGGCGATCCCTGAATGCTTTGTGCTTGGGTCAGTGAAACAAATTCATCCAGGATATTGACTGTAAATAGTAAACTAGATTTAATTTATTACTGAAATGCATTGATACTAATAGTTTTATTAAACTTTATTGATTTTTTAAACAACTTTTTAAGTCTTCTGTGCACTTTGCATTCTTAGGTTAGCAACATGCTAACAGTAAACTATTAAAATCACATTTAAATTGTTATTTTACATTGTTAGTAAACATCAAACTTTACTGAAATCACTTTTTAAGTCTTCAGTGTTTTTTCTGTTTGTTAACTGTTGACTTTTTTAATCACTTTTGAATTGTGTCTTCGTCTCTTGCATAGTTTGTGCGAACAAATCTTATATAGATGCAGCCAATTATAGATGCATGTTTGTGCATTGAATTTGTGTATGATTGTATGTTTTGAGATTTATTTTTTTCTCCTGAGAAAATGAATGTGGATAGCATATCTCAGCATTCAACTTTATTGAAATTTATTTTGTATTGTGTCTACGGTACACTTTGTTAGGTTAGCAACATGCTAACAAACCTTAATTGAAATCACTTTGAATTAAGTGTGCACTTAGCATAATGTTAACATCCAATTTTAGCATCTAAAGTTCTAATATTAAACTTAATTGAAATCACTTTTGAGCTGTCTTCTGTGTAACTCATGTTATAGGCTTGATAACATGTAATCAGACTTGTTTAAACACTTTTGGATCAAGTCCTCTGTGTTCTTTGCGTTGTTAGCATGTTAGCAAAATGCTAGCATCAAACTTTACTTAAATTACTTAAGTCTTTTGTTTTTTTCTGAATCAAGTTTGATCAATTTTAGTTGTTAGATTAGCAACATGCTAACATAAAATTTTATTAATCACATTTGAATCTAGTCTGTGCATTTTGCATTGTTAGCTTAGCATCATGCTAACTGTTTTCTGTGCAGTTTGCGCTTGCAATTGTGAGTAGTCCATTTCTAAGGAAATATTAATTCTAAAGTTTAAATCTTACAATTCTGACTTTATAATACGTAATTGCAACTTTATATCACGCAATTCTGACTTTATAACTCCCAATTGATACTTTATATCACTCAATTCTGAGATAAAAATTCCGAATTGGGAGATGTAAACTTGCAATTACCTTTTTTATTTTTTATTTTGTGGCGTAAACAAGCTTCCATGAAGCTGTGATGTTTTGTGACTCACTTACTTCAACCATTTGTTTAGTTCCCTCCAGTTTAGGCCTATTATATTGAGAGCCAGTGCATTATTTGTTAAATAAACATAGGATAACATAGGACTTTGTCATGTGTTCATTGTGCCATATATATCTGGAGAATGTAGGATAACATAGGACCCTGGGAACCTATGACCTATTAATGGGATTTAGCATGTAGACAGTAGATAGCAAGTCAGCTCAGTTAAATTTAAAACACAGCCTGTCCACATCTCAGCTTATTCAGACCAACATTGTTAAATAGACCAGCTTTGACTCCCAGTACGGGTTTGTGCTTTGGCATCCCAACCAGGTTTCTTTCTAGCAAACCTCCTCTGGTGCCTTTGAAGTAAGTTGAATCACAAACCTTGCAAAATTTGGAAAATCCAGCAATACATTCTTATTGTAGCTTTCTTAGACTTATAAAAATTCAGCCCAATCCTCTTTAAGAAAGCCCTTGCCACTTTTGTGTGCTCTATGCATCAGGTGGTCCGCCACCGGTCCTTGGGCGGCGTGCCAAGCTGGGTTTGAAGCAGCGACTACAATAGATCTAACTAGACTTGAAACTTTTCATTCCATTCCTTCTTGTTGCAGGGAAGGTGACACAAAACAAGAGATAATTCCACCTTGAGCGTGTGGCCATGTGATGTGTGGAGCTCAACGCAGCCCAGGTTTTTCTCTCTGTGAAAGCGATATGCTTGAGTCCCGGTGGATGGGAGCAATCAGGATGTTGCAGGAACAAGGGAGCGCTCCAGAGAGGAGCTGATCAAAGCCGCTTCTCTTTCCCCGCCGCCGTCTTGTTGACTTGCGATGACACAAGCACAGACTGATGAATATTTGATCCCATCCGGGGTTGCACTTGACACAACTAGCGCAAACCCAAAGAGCAGCAGCTCAACAATTTGGAACAGCATGTGAAAATATCTGCTCACGTCTGGCGCCCACCATATTCTTTTTTTCTTTGTTAAAAGAAGGACACGCCGAGGGAATGCGAGGGGAATACGTAAATGTCCTATTTGTTTAATAATACCATCTGCACCAGTTTCAGACTTTTCAAAAGGAGATAGCTCTATTTTAGAGACACAATGTTGTGTGCTAACAATGATGCATTAGTAAAACATGAAAGTCGGATTGTGGCCTTATTGCTGAAAAAAAAGGCAGAATAAAATGTTTTTTTGTTGTTGTTGTTTTTTGCAGTGTAGAGCATGTTATGAAAAAGAGCTTTGGTGTTGTATCTGGGCAATGCAATTTTGAATTCAGATCACATTTTATCATACAGAGCTGTCCACACTAGAACTAAAACTAGATATCACGGCCTTGAAATTAAGAATAGTTTCCACAGCTTATATATTATTTCCCTCGTTTTAGGTAAATTGTGGCCATGTTGCTTTGTACTAATTTGTTCCCTCGTTTTAGTAAATTATAGCATGTAACGAATGTACATTGTGGCAACAATTTACCTAAAAGGAGAGATGAATTCACATTACGCATTTGGCAGACGCTTTTATCCAAAGCGACTTACATTACATTTCAAGGTACACATTTTACATTCTTATCAGTTCTTGCTTTCCCAGGGAATCGAACCCATGACCTTGGCGTTGCAAGCGTTAGTTTATCCCAAAATAAGAATATTGTCATCAGTTACTGGCAATGGCAATTTATTTATATAGCACAATTAAATACAACCCACATTGTCCAGTGTGCTCTACAATAACTAAAAACACTAAAACTAACAACAATACAACACAGTACAAATAAAAATGTAAGTAAAATACCATAAAATAAGTGCTTCAACATGTTAAAATAACAATGAAGTACAATGGAAGGATGCTTCAACATGTATTAAATGCTTTATCAGACAAAAATGTTTTTAACTTAGATTTAAAAACAGATAAAGATGAGGCCAGTCTAATCGAAATGGGCAAGTCATTCTAGAGTCTGGGGGCAACTACAGGAAAGGCACGGTCCCCCCTACACTTCAATCTTGACTTAGGGATAGACAGGAGCCTCTGACTGGATGACCGGAGTGATCTAATTGGATGGTGCTCAGTCAGTAGGACCGACAGGTAGGGTGGAGCCGTACCATTTAAAGATTTGTACACGAGAAGTAAAAGCTTAAAATCCACTCTAGCGCACTGGCAACCAGTGTAAGGAACGTAAGATAGAAGTGATATGATCCCATTTTTGTGCACCCGTCAGAAGTCTAGCTTGCACTAATTGTAATCGTGACATAGTGAATGACTAATCCCAACGTAAAGAGAATTACAGTAATCCAGCCTTGAAGAAATAAATGCATGGATTACTTTTTCAAAATTTTTCAAAGAAATAAATGTCTTTACTTTTGATAGCAGTCAGAGCTGAAAACCCTTTGTGTATTCCAAACCTGCAACTCACACCAGGAGCATTTCAGAAGCATTTCAACTGGATTCGCGAGAGAGACCCTTTTGGAGAGCTTCTGAAACGTACCACGGCATGGTTGGTATAAACACAAGCATTGATAAGAGTGGCTGCGATCAGCTCCGGTGGCCGCGTCAGAGCCATAATGCACCGAAGACGTGTGCAGTGTAAATAAGGGGTAAGACTTTCATTCATCTTCGAAACACAAATGAAGACATTTTTAATGAAATCTGAGAGATTTCTGTCCCTCCACCTCAGGAAGGGATGGAAATCTCTCCAAATCTCAAACGTGCTGCGTAACATGAGAACAAACCTAATTGGATCTTACAGAAGCTCAAACGTGCTGCGTAACACGAGAATGAACCTCATTGGTTCTTGAGGAAGCTCAAACATGCTGTGTAACAGAAGAATGAACCTAATTGGTTCTTACAGAAGCTCAAACGTGCTGCGTAACACGAGAATGAACCTCATTGGTTCTCGCAGAAGCTCAAACATGCTAGGAACACGAGAATGAACCTCATTGGTTCTTGCAAAAGATCATGAGGATGAACCTCATTGGTTCTTGCTGAAGCTCAAACGTGCTGCGTAACATGAGGATGAACCTCATTGGTTCTTGCTGAAGCTCAAACGTGCTGCGTAACACACAGGAACGAACCTCATTGGTTCTTGCTGAAGCTCAAACGTGCTGCGTAACACACAGGAATGAACCTCATTGGTTCTCGCTGAAGCTCAAACGTTCTGCGTAACATGAGGATAAACCTCATTGGTTCTCGCTGAAGCTCAAACGTTCTGCGTAACATGAGGATGAACCTCATTGGTTCTTGCTGAAGCTCAAACGTGTTGCGTAACACGCGAATGAACCTCATTGGTTCTCGCTGAAGCTCAAACGTGCTGCGTAACACGAGAATGAACCTCATTGGTTCTTGTTGAAGCTCAAACGTCCTGCGTAACACGAGAACGAACCTCATTGGTTCTTGTTGAAGCTCAAACGTGCTGCTTAACACGAGAATGAACCTCATTGGTTCTTGATGAAGCTCAAACGTGCTGCATAACACGAGAACGAACCTCATTGGTTCTTGTTGAAGCTCAAACGTGCTGCGTAACACGAGAACGAACCTCATTGGTTCTTGTTGAAGCTCAAACGTGCTGCGTAACACGAGAACGAACCTCATTGGTTCTTGCTGAAGCTCAAACGTGCTGCGTAACACGAGAACGAACCTCATTGGTTCTTGTTGAAGCTCAAACGTGCTGCGTAACACGAGAACGAACCTCATTGGTTCTTGCTGAAGCTCAAACGTGCTGCGTAACACACAGGAATGAACCTCATTGGTTCTTGCTGAAGCTCAAACGTGCTGCGTAACACACAGGAATGAACCTCATTGGTTCTTGCACATCAAGCAAACATGCTTGAGCTTCCGTTTACCATATCTGATGTGTGTTGATGAATGTTACTATTTTCAAGGAAAGTAACTTAGAAAGTACATTTTGAATGTATTTTAACATTCATGTCGTACCAAAGACTGTTCACTTTATTATTAGCTATGTTTCCATCTAAGTTGCTAATTTAATTCATGAGAAAAATAACCATGTCATAAGCAAGTTATCAATCACATGACATGAGGCAAAGTTACATTTTAACAAATCTAGGAATTTCTTTGATAATTGTGTTAGTCCGCGTCCAGAATGGTAATTATAGGTGTGGTAATTGTGCTCAGTGCAATAATACATTTAAAACATAATTTTTTTGTCCAAGAACTGGTAAAAAATATATAATCAATTCTGTGATTACTTGTGTTTCTACTCATGTTGTTTATTTGATGCGGTGTCCTTTTGGTTTAGTTTATGTTGGAAAAACGTCACGTCAATTAAAACAAAGAATTAGTGAGCTTGAGTTCTGTCAGAAGAAAAGATGTCAACTATCCAGTTGCGGCTCATTTTCTATCTTCGAATCACGATGTTTCCTCCTTACGTTTTTGTGGGATTGAAAAAGTGAGTGCACCACCTAGAGGGGGCGATACTGAATTGCTCTTACAGAGACGTGAGATGTTTTGGATTTTTACCCTTCAGACTTTATCGAATGTTATAAAGTTCATATTATTATTATTATTACTTTTTTTCTCTATCTTTGATATTATAAATTATTATGTTTGTAACTGTTTATGATGATGTGATGTTAATTATGTATTCAGTCTCTTTGAGCTTAATTGGTTACAAATGGATCTTTATGGTGATTGGTCATGTGATCATTTTAAAAGGGATTGAGTTTGAATAGTTGTATATGCCTGATGAAGGTCGTGAGACCGAAACGTTGCTAATAACATTTTGGTAGCCTACTCATTTGCAAATATTGTTAGTGTGCGTGAGTTCCTTGTTTTTTTTATATAATATCCCAAAATTTGTGCTTAATACATACATAGATGGAAACCACTGTGAATGGTATAACCATTTGCCATTGATATGCACAGTGCAGCGATTTTACAGTGCATCCATTTATAGTAGAAAGACAATAGCCCTTCAATAGACCTCCATCACTCACAAATATTAGCCACTCATTTCAGACTCCCAGCAATCTCCTCTTCTCAGCAGTTATTGCCTCTAGTGATCAGAATCCTCAGGGCGGATCAGACAAATTGCATTCCCTCTTACTGTTCCCATGAGGAAGCTTTCGGCTCAGCCCAGAGGAAGACCAATAAACCACAGGAGGTGATGTCGGGTAGAATGGACAGAGCTGTTGAAAAGCAAGTACAAAATGCGTTCATATCTCTAAGTATGAGCAGAAGTTACAGTGATATTCACTTTAGCTCTAAAAACAGTGATCTGATCTTCTAGGGGTGTTCGCTACGATATCATGTCCTGTTTTATTTATATATGCTTGTTAATCGCACAATGTGACTTTATTGCACTTTTTTGAGTATTAATAAGCAACGAAGCAGTTTTGTTAATTTTTTTCTCAAATTAAAAATACAATTAAATACCATACAACATAAGTTTTTTTTCCCCAAGAAATTATGTTTATGTACAGAGCAGGACAGTTGAATCACCCTGACATTTTTGACATTATGCCCCAAAAATGTATTTTAATTCATTTTTTTTTTACATATGTTCATCTTAAAAGAGAGATATTTAAGTCATTATTTGTATGAATTGCATTTTTTTAATCACATTCACCAAATTCTCATTGCCATATACACTGACCCGCATTAAAATATTATTTCTTGACTCCTTGCAGATCTTTAGCTGTTGAAAGACTTGACCTGCCCGCTTCAGTTCTTTGCACATCAATTCAACAGGGTTAAGATCTGGACTTAACTCGGCTTTTCCACAACCCTCCATTTCTTGGATCATTATCTTATTTCAAGGTTGACTTAAGGCTCAACCATCATAGCAGATGGAATTCAAGTTGGCCAGGCCTTGATGCTGAAAAACAACCCCAAAATCCAAAATTGGGAAAAAGTCCCAAAGATTTACAATGAAGGAAGACAGTTTTGATGCAACCCTTTATATTCCCTCAGAAAATGTAAATATCCAGTTTTCTGAAGATGTTTTGACACCAATACTTTAATGTCCAGAGTTGGGGGAAACACATTACAAGTAACGTGAGTTATGTAATCAGATTACTTTTTCAAGTAACTAGTAAAGTAACACATTACTTTTAAATTTATAACTAAATATCCGAGTTACTTTTTCAAATAAGTAACACAAGTAATTTTGTTTTCCCGTATTGACTGACACCTCTCCTGTCCCCATGTTGAGACAAATCGGCAGTAAGTGCAGAGGCGTTGTGTGTGCTGTGTGTGAACATGATGCTTATTGTAGTTCTAGACTAAATGTGAGCATTTACTCATCTCACTTGTGCAAAACAGATTCAGTATTCCTCAAAATGAATAAAAACAGTGAAATGCAAACTCAGAATATTATGCAAACCTGGAAAATATGTTAAATAACAAATAGGTTACACTTTATTTTAAAGTGTCATTGTTACAGTGTAATTTTATATGTAAGTACTGAGTAATATTAATTAACTACATGTACTTACTATAGGGTTAGGGTAGGATTAGGATTTGGTTGAGGGTTAGCATGCATAATTTACTGTCATTACTATGGTAAGTACATGTAACATATGTAACAAGGACACTGTAAAATAAAGAGTTACCCAAATATACTTTATGTATTTAATCTCACTCACTGTAAACCCGAATAAGTTAGCAGAACTCAAAAAATTTAAGGCAATCGATTGTCTCAAGTTTTGAAATTCAAAGTCTAAGTAAGCAGAACTGGCAGATTTTAAGGTTGTACTTGAACATTTCAAGTGAAGAACAATTAAAATCAGAGTACACTATTTCATACATTTAACTTAAAACCTTCATGTAATCTCAATGTGAACACTTTCATTAGTATTAACTTACAGTTTAGTTTGCTAACATACTATTTTGTTGTCATGCTAACAATAGTATGTTATACAGCACTTGCTGTATGAGTGCAACAATATAAAGATTTTATTTGCTCTCAAATCAAGCCGCATGCACCACTTGTCACCATGATGGTAACTATCCTAAAACCAACATTAACAGAAATTCTTCTAAATTAGCATAACAAAACATTAATCAGTACTCAATATCCCACTTAACATTAATCTTGCACACAAAAAAAACATTATATTACACTTAATTTTAGCATTTCAAGTGTCATCGGCAAAGCATGCTGGGAAATAGACATCCCAGCCGTTTCAGTTAAACTTAAGTTTGTTTAAATTAAAATAAATCATTTCATAAAACTCAAAACAATGAAACAGTTCAGTTTACTTAAAATATATCAGTTCTGTGAACTTGAAAGAAAAAGAAAGTGCTAAATACTCATAAAAGTTCATTTGACAACTAATTAGTTTAATTTAAGTTTGTCCTACTCACACTGTAAAAAAATATTACATCCCCTAGTCAAAAATTTCAAGTTATGGCTTATTATAGGCTTATTAGAGGCTTATTCCTCATAACATCTAAATTTTTCAATTAGTCTGACGTATTATTTCTCATTGAGCCAATGTTAACAGACTATTGCAACAAGAATTTCACTTGGGCCAATTGAAAAATTTAGATGTTATCGGTCACTTGAAATTTTTGATTTGGGAGGGTTAGAAATTTTTTACAGTGCAAACCAATTAATTATTTTGAGCGTTAGGGTTTACAGTGCTTTATTATCCAACGTCTTTGCTGCTGACCTTTGATGATCAAATTCAACCATACTAATAAGCAAAAATGACTTTAGATGAAGATGACATTTGTGTTTCTTTCTCTTTTTTTTTGTATTGCTGAAGAAAGAGTGTTGAACTTTCTCCTCCTGCATCCTCTTCTTCTGCATTTCTGAGGCTTATTAATTTCACTTTTGGTGTAAAAGGCCTTTACATTTGCCAAAAAATAGACAGATTTTTCCAATAGAATAGAAAAAAATAGATTTTTTTTTTTATTAAAAAACAAGCAAGACCAGCCCAGGTCAGAAAAAGTAACTTAATGCATTACTTCCCATAAAAAGTAACTAAGTAACACAATTAGTTACTTTTTTAAGGAGTAAAAGTAACTTTCCCCAACACTGCTAATGTCATTACGATCCAAACTGGATTTGGAAGCAGGTTGAGCCAGACCTAGTGAGAGACAGTATGTTGCGTGATGAAGAGATGCAGTGCTATAATTCTTAAACATCTCCACCCCGTGGCTTCTCTCTTTCGGCTGAGAGCTGAATTAATAGTTGTCGTCACATAATAGCTCGCTGACGATCACACACACACACACACACACGCTGCTCCCCACATGCTTCAGGAGTCCTGAGGCTTTGAAATGATGCTGTGCTGTATACGGTCATTTAAAGTCAGCGTATGAAGTCTCTGTATCACACTGACACTTTGATGTCTTTTAAATATCTCTCACTACATCTTTCCCACTGGAAATCCTTCTGGATGTGATGCATGTGGACCTTCTACGTTTAATACCAGCTTTTATTTCGTCTTCGAATTATTTACCGCCATCTGTTTGAGAATTGTGGAATAACATAGAACAAATGTTCTTTTATAACAACACACATCTGATATTGTCTGCGAAATATTGGAATGCTTAACGTAAGACACGAATAAAAAGTGATTATTATCGCTATTATTTACATGTATTTTCGCATTACATTCAGAGCCAGATTACATCACATTAAGTATATTAACTGTAAACTCAAATGCACAGCTTTTTAAATATTTGCTGTGTGTGTCCCAGTTCAAATCAGACAGTGTTTGCCTAGCTCTCTCCAGAGGTTTGCAGATGCACTCACACTGTGTCACACCTGAAGCTGGGAGTTTTAATATCTGCAGATAATATATGTTTTAATAACTGGGAAACATGAACATTTACATGCATTCAGTCCTTGTACGGCTCAACTCAAATGCATATTGAAAGAAATGAAATAACTGCTGTGAGAATTGCACTCGCTCTCCTTCCTCGTGAAACATTTCCTCAACTTAAAGCTGTTTCTCAAACCACTTACTTCTGAATCACATTTGGACTATTGATGAAATTAAAGTCGTTGCATCAGAGACTATAGCTCGGGGCGTAAAAGCCACAGTATACTCATGATCCTCTTGTTCCTGGTTCGTGTGATAAAGAGAGCAGCGCTGCATGTTAAAACGCTGACACCGTATTCTTGGCTTCTCTGGGAATAACTGTCTCTGCACTGGAGCTGAACTACAGGAGACTGATTCAGGGAAAATTACAAGTCTATTGTATTTAAAACATTATATTATAGTAATAATTCAAATCTAAATTGTTCGTTACTGATCCATGAATAAGAAGAAGAAAAAGGAGGAGATGGATAAGGAAAAAAAAAAGTATGATAATAACAGCAACTGGTATTATTATTATTATTAATAATAATACAAATTGTAAAATATACTGTATGTACATATTTTTCAAAACTTATGTTAATAAAATTATATTATAATTATTATTTCAAAATTAATATAAATATGCGAAATGTGTCTATTTTTGTAACAACAACAAACAACTATTATTAATAAAAAAATTAAAAATGATATGTACAGATTTTAAATAATGATATAAGAATGATATATGATTAATATGTTGTTGATGATGATGATAATAATAGTAATATAAATTATATGTATATATTTATTTTCAACAACAATATCAATGATAGTAATTATTATTATTACAGACATATTAATCATATTATTATGACTAAAATAATATTATATTAATAATAAAGATATGTAATAATATGTATATAATATGCAATAATAATGTAATATAATACAATATAGATTTTATAAATAAATAATGTTAATAATATTATATTAGTTCATGCAATTTGTAATAATAACAATAATTATTATTACAATTATTAATAAATTCAGTGCATTTATTAAAAGTAAATTAGCAAAATGTTTATTTTTTAATAACAGCAAATAACTATTATTATTATTACAAAATATGTAAATATTTTTTAAATAATAATGAGATAATGAGATAAGAATGAAATTATATGATATTTGTTAATATGTCTGTAATGATAATAATAATAATTAATAAATTACTAACTAATTAATTTTTTTATATATTTATTATTTTAAGTTAAATATTTTTATTTGACAACTACATAATATTATATTTGTATTATATATTTTTTTATATTATAAATTTGTAACTAGGCTATAAATAAAAAATAAAAAAATGCTATCATACTTGTATACTAATATAATATTTTTTATAATAATTCAAATTATATATATTTATTACATGGCTTGGTTGAATTCTAATGTAGAATGCGGTGTGTTATTTCTTGATAACAGGCCGCTGCTAAGTATACACACCGTTGCTATGAAAAACAGAGCGTTGCTATGGACGCAGGATTCTAACCGTAGAGACGGAACGGACTATTTTCTTTAGCGGAAGCAATACAATCGTTTTTAAATCAATAAACTCCTTTTTAAATCAATATTTTGTGCCAAATTATTGATTTATTTGGTGTAGCCATGTAATAAGCGGGATAATGTAGAGCGTGGCGGTTGTTATAGCGAATACAATGATAAATGATCCCGATCAGCCTGTCGGGGTTGTATTCGCTATAACAACCGCCTCGCTCTACATTATCCCATATATATTCTTATTAATGGATAACAGTAAACAGTTTGGATTTGAAAAGCATCCCTAGTGCACAGCATCCACTGTTGTTATTTCTTCTAAGGGTTGTGTGTGTGATTCATTAAACTGCTGAGGTGGTTTCTCTAGGGTCCTTGTGCTTGGATTGTTCACAGAACGGTACAGTTTTACCATTTCATAAGAGCAGAAATCCCCTCAAGGGTCTGAATCCCACAGCACACTTTCTGAGATCACAACATCAGAGTAACACCTGTACATCGACACACACACATCAGGCCACGGCTGTTAGTCATGCTTGAATCTGAAATATGTCTTTCGCTGGATTACTGGCTGAGCTTTATAAAAGTTACAAGACTAACTTAAGGTCATATTTTGATCATAATTGTAATGCTGACATGAGCTCTCTTTGCCAAGGCTGGTTTTGTCCACAAGTGTGTATCTAATACAGAGGAAGAATCAGTTAGTGTTTTCATTAGTTTCATTCATTTTTCTGTCATGGTCTTGTATTATACTTTTTCTTTTTTTTTTCATCGCAATAAAATGCTGTGGTTTAATTTGCACATTTACTGTCACATTTACTGTCTTTTTTTTTGTGATATCAATTATGGAAGTCTAGGAGTGCCACTTAAAATTTAATGAAAATCAATTACTGATTTATTAATTAAAACTTAAAATAAGTTATAAATGTAAATTAAATAAATGCAAAATATATCAATCAAATATACAAAAATATAAACATCTAAATAAATAAGAAACCCTTAAAAGCGGAAAAAAATACACATATGTAAAACTGTTTAAAAAAAAAATTAACAGTAAAATAATAAATCAATAAAACAAAAATTGACACCTCCAGTCCTTCATACTAGGGGGATTATTGGGGTTTATTACATGATTTTATGATAATGTAATGAGGTGCTACAGATGCCCATTTCTCTATATCAAAATGTATTTTTTTTTTTTTACTTTTCTAAAAACTTTTTGGGGTCTAATTGCATATGATCAAACAAAATCAACCATTGATCTGCAAAAGATGGCAAGTGGCCAGAAGAGTGAAGGCCAAGTTGGTGGGGTTCATTAAATACCGCATAAACACACACACACACACGCACACACACACACGCACACACACACACACACACACACACACACACAGGCACACACTCACACAGAAACATACACTTACACATACAGGCACATGCACACACACACACACACGCGCGCGCGCACACACATGCTCACTCACACAGACATACACACACTCACTCACAGACACACACACACACACTCTCTCACTCACTCACACACGCACACACAGGCACACACTCTCACTCACTCACACACACACAGATGTACACACACACACACACACACACATAAACACACTCACTCACTCACACACACATGCTCTCTCTCTCTCTCTCTCTCTCTCACACACACACACACACACACACGTACACACACACTATAGTCAAAATGATTTTTATACTGTAGGCCTACAAACTGTATATTCCATATAATACCTGAACCAAACACACACACTCACACACATTCACACAAAACTCATTAAAACACCCTAAAAACTTCACCATATAGCCTAATTCAATTTAGCATCATCAGATAGCATGTCGACATAATTTTGGCACAAATGGAATCCCATATATCTTTCAAGGATTTAAAAAACTTTTTTATTTTTTATTAGCCAGTATCAGTATCACAACCTTACACGAATCAGCTCTGATTGTGCTAATGGTGTGTGTTTAGATGTGCTGAGATTAACACACAGATCAGCACTGATGCAACAGAGATCGAATAACCCATCAGACAGTTGCAGACAGTTATTGTGTAGTGTAGGTGCTGAAACACGGAAACTTACACTCGTGTATAAACCCTTATCTTCAAGTTTATTCAGGAAGGCAGCCGTTTGAGGGCAGAGAGGAAAAAAGGCAGAAAAAAACTAGGGCATCAGAAGTCCCGAAGGCTTTGAGCATACATTTTGCATTTATTAATCACAGCGCGCGCGTGGAGGAGAGAGAGAGAGAGAGAGAGAGAGAGATGGTGACTTCGCATATAATCACGGTTAATAACGACTAATGATAACGGCTCAGATGAGTCATTTAAAGAGACAAAGGGTGAAACTTCTCTCGGTATCATTGCGCCCTGGTGTGGATATAGTGTTGGGTTTTTTTTTTATCCCAAATCTTTGATTTTGACATTGACTGACAGAAAAAAGTAGCTCGCTGGATCAGACGTGGCTGGGAATCGTAGGGAAGATCGTACTAGATACGGAGCAAAGCAGGAATCAGGGAATATTCGCCCAGCCGAAGGAAAGGAGAAGGACTATGCTCTTCCTACAGGCTATCCTAAGGAAAAGGATACTCAAAGGTACTCAAAAGTGTTAATTGTGATCAAAGACTTTCTTTCATCACCATCTAATGTTCAATTTAGGCATTGCACTGTGAATAAACTGGAGTAGCCTTCTCAAAATAATGCAATTTACGCCGCGAAGTTTTCGGTCATTTTAATACTTTTACGCGCAGGTCATCGTGTTTGTTGTTGGGTAAATGTGATTATGAATTTATGATTTAATCTGGCAGTGGCAAATAAGGCCTATCCGTGCTGTGGAGGGCTGGGGTTTCTGATGGACACTGGCTGCACCTTGGATTAGGATCGTTTGAGATGAGTTTACATAACAAGCTCAGTTCAGATCCTGAAATATTATTTGCATGTATACTCGTGTATGCAAGTGCAAATGTTTGTATTCTATTAGACAAGGAGAATGTGCGTTCATTTGATTATTTGCTTTTCTGGGTAGGTTTGTCTTTCTTCTTAGTCACTTCTTTGTCGCATTCGCGCTTGTGTTAGTCTCGCGGGTGAAATATGCTCAGGTGTTTATGGGACGCTGATCAGTTTAGAAATGTCCATGAGCGGGAGGAATCCGACACCTGTTGGTGACGCAATCAGAGGGACACTTTCTTGAGCTTGAAGAAGTTTTTCCTTTTGTTCTGTTTTATTATTATTTTTATTTATTTTTGTGTTGTTTTGTGTTTTATTTTATGTTTTTTTTTTTGTGTGTGTGTGTTTATTTTTTGTGTTGTTTTGGGTTTTATTTTATGTTTTGTTTTTTGTGTGTTTATTTTTGTGTGTTATTTTATGTTGATTTGTTTTGTGTTTTGGTTGTTGATTTGTTTTCTTATGCAATTGTAAAACCAAACAAACTTGTTTTTGTAAAACGCTGCTGTTTTGTTGTTGTTGTTGTTGTTGTTTAATGGCATGTGGTTTTGTATATCGTGTTCGTTTGGTCAGTACAGTAGACAGTAGGATTGGTATGTAGCCTACACATGTACATATTGTAACGACACCTAAATGAAAACTCTTTACATAAAATATTCAGTAAAATATGGCACATTTTCAGTGAAATATTTACCAATTAGTGCTTTGTTGCTCTTTGTGTTTTGTGTTATTATTGCATATTGTTTTGTGTTTTGTTTTGTAATTGTAAAACCAAACAAAGAAACTTATTTTTGTAAAATGTTTTATTTATTTTTTATTGGCACTTATACGTGTGTGTGTGTGTGTGTGTGTGTGTGTGTGTGTGTGTGTGTGTGTGTGTGTGTGTCTGTGAGTGTGTGTACACGTGTGTGTGTGTGTCTGTGAGTGTATACACGTGTGTGTGTGTCTGTGTGCATGTGTGTATGTGTGATTGTGTCTGTGAGTGTGTGTACATGTGTTTGTGTGTGTACGTGTTTGTGCACGTGTGAGTGTTTGTGAGTGTGTGTGTGTCTGTGTATGAGTGTGTGTAAATGTGTTTGTGTGTGTCTGTGTGTTTGTGTGTACGAGTGTGTCTGTGTTTATGTGTGTGAGTGTGTACGTGTGCGTGTGTGTGTGTGTAATACAGACGGCACCTAAATGAAAAGCCTTTCAGTAAAATTCATTTTCATTATTATCACCTGTGTTCAGGCAGTTGAAGATGACAACCAGCAGACTATGTGTCATAATCCTAAAATTACTTTGAGCTGTTTATGTAGACAGTGTCTGTCATGATTTGTATTGTTTTACTAATAACGTTATTACTAATTAGTATTAGGCTATGCATTCATTGTGAAGATTCAGTGGACACTTGTGTTTTAGAGAAAAAATTCCATCTGGGCTCAGTCTGTGTGTGTGTGTGTGTGTGTTTCACTATAAAATATAAGAAGGGAGAAAGATACGCTCTGCTTTTATCATCCACATTCACAAACTCCAGATGTCTCACATTCTCCACACACACTTGCTGTGTGTAATGGTGCGTCTGCGACTGCATTCTGCTTTAGTTTGCACAGATATGTGACGGCACCTGCTATTGTCACGTATCTGCGAGCGGCCAGCATATGCGCTCTATGTTGTTCACCATAGATGTTCACGCTCATTTCCTAAGAGCAATAATGAACTCCCATTTGTGAGTCAGGTGTGCATGCAGTTGTTTCGGAAGTGCAAGAACTGTCTTACACACATGGATATGATTAATTAGAATATGCATAGGGATGCACCGCTGTAGATACACTGCTGCCTCAGAGTATAAATCTCCTGTCATGGACAATTTCATATGGGAATACAGTGCTACACTTTGTATGCACATATCTTTCCTTTTCGTCCAAGATGCTGAGGTGGCATCTCTCTTTTGCTCTTTTTCTCGCTTTGACGCCGCTTTCAAAATGAAAAAAGTGTGGATAATACTTGGAAAACTGAATTGTTTCCCTTGTTTTGTTATTAAAACCAGCCCCTCAGGATGTTCGATTTTAATTAGTTGATTTTTCATTGTTTGAGTTTGCTGGGAACGAATGCAGTTTATTCACTTTAACACTGTTCTATCTGTGCCCAAAAGCTAGAAAAAATGTGTTCAGTATTTGATGGATATGACTATAGGTGTTTTGTTTTGCCTTTTTTTTTTTTGCCCCACCCTATTATTTTGTTTAGTCTTTTGTTTGTTTTGCTTTTTCTGTTGTTTTCTTTAGTTTTTAGCTTTGCCTTTCTTTTTTTTTTCTTTTTTCTTTTTTTGACTAAGCACATTGTCCCACCCTATTATTTAGTTTTGTATTTAGTTTGTTTTGCTTTTTCTGTTGATTTCTTTAGTTTTTTTTTTTTATTGTTTTTTTTACTTTGACTAAGCACATTGCCCCACCCTATTATTTTGTTTGGTCTTTTGTTTGTTTTGCTTTATGTTGACTTCTTTAGTTTTGCTTTTTTATTGTTTTGTTTGTTTGTTTGTTTGTTTTTTTACTTTGACTAAGCACATTGTCCCACCCTATTATTTTGTTTGGTCTTTTGTTTGTTTTGCTTTTTCTGTTGATTTCTTTAGTTTTGCTTTTTTCTTTAGTTTTGTTTGTTTTTTACTTGTACTAAGCACATTGCCCCACCCTATTACTTTTTCTTATTTTGTTTGTTTTGCTTTATGTTGATTTCTTTAGGTTTTAGTTTTGCTTTTTTATTGTTTTTTTTTTTGTTTGTTTTTTTACTTTGACTAAGCACATTGCCCCACCCTTATTTTGTTTGGTCTTTTGTTTGTTTTGATTTTTCTGTTGATTTCTTTAGTTTTGCTTTTTTATTGTTTTTTTTTTTTTTTTTTTTTTTTTTTTTTACTTTGACTAAGCACATTGTCCCACCCTATTATTTTGTTTGGTCTTTTGTTTGTTTTGCTTTTTCTGTTGATTTCTTTAGTTTTGCTTTTTTCTTTAGTTTTGTTTGTTTTTTACTTTGACTAAGCACATTGCCCCACCCTATTATTTTTTCTTATTTTGTTTGTTTTGCTTTATGTTGATTTCTTTAGTTTTTAGTTTTGCTTTTTTAATGTTTTTTTTTGTTTGTATTTTTACTTTGACTAAGCACATTGCCCCACCCTTATTTTGTTTGGTCTTTTGTTTGTTTTGATTTTTCTGTTGATTTCTTTAGTTTTGCTTTTTTATTTATTTATTTTTTTACTTTGACTAAGCACATTGCCCCACCCTATTATTTTGTTTTGTCTTTTGTTTGTACTTTAAGCATATTGCCCCACCCTGTTATTTTATGATATGGTTGTTTTGTTTTGTTTTGTTTTGTTTATTTGTATGTGAATGTTTAATCATACCCATGTAGCGTATGAAGTGTGTGTGTGTGTGTGTGTGTGTGTGTGTGTGTGTGTGTGTGTGTGTGTGTGAGAGAGAATATGGTCCTCATCCCTCATGTGGAGTCACAGCAGGCTTCATCTTCCAAACTTCAGTTGCTCTGATTTGAAGCTTTAAAAAGGCAGATTTCATGAGCTTGCATCTGAAGTCTTTCCCTCACCCCATGTGATCGTGGTCAAACACTCCAAAAGGAATAGCAAATGTCTGGAAGCAGTGCACTTCCTTTTAACTGAAGGTGAGAACAGGACCATTTACTTCCATATGATTGGGATAAGGGTATGCCACTTCTGAGCAAACTATACAAATTAGGACATTAAATACATCATTTGTGAACCAATTTAACAAAGCAAATTCAGTTCAGATTCGAGTACTGATTAATTTTCCTGAGTCTTTTTGCTAAACAGAATCCTATAGAATGGAGTGACTGGGATGAATCGAATTTCCTTCTAATGGTACTCAGAGTTCGCACCATGTCCTTTAAGTACTTCAGGTGTGATGCCACCCACTTTTTGACCTATTGAATGCAGCTGGTAATGGACCAATGGACAAGTGTCGTGTCACACCTGAAGACACACACTCAGGAGTCAAACCAAATTAGCGCACATTAGTGCCATTTAATTTTCATAGTGTGGCACTAACGCAAGACTTAGAAAAAATTGAGTTAGTTGTTCAAATAATTTATAAACAGTTCATGCATCATTAACTGATAATAATTTAAACTATTCCCTTTGGCCACATTCCTTTTGTTAAATTCCTGTAAGTAGCATCTGTTATAGATAGCAGTTGTAGCTCTTCTCTGCACTGCTTACAGTGCTAATTAATTTTTGCCCGATTCCACAGGAGATTAATTAAAGTTTTATTGGTGATCATTCTTGCATGCTGGAAGAGCTGCATCGATGTGAGAAACTTTCATGAACTCCAAGAGTTTCCAGAAGCAAATGTGAGTTTCAGAATAATGCTGTGATAAACAACTGCTGGAAAGAAGGTTGGACTTTCTTAAAGGGATAGTTCGCCCCAAAACATCCAGATCTCGACTTTCTTCTGAACGCGCATACGGCCGTTGCCGGAAGATATCAATATGGATATTTTTCTTACAAAAACACATTTCTTTGCTTCAGAAGGCGTTTATTAACCACTGGAGTAATAAGGCTTACTTTTATGATGGATGAATGCACTTTTTTGGGCTTCATAAACCCTAAAAACTATTCAATGCCATTACTAAGCTGGGAAGAGCCAGGATATTATTTAATATAACTCTGATTGTGTTCGTTTGAAAGAAGAAAGTCACATGGCTTGAGGGTGATTAGATTATGAGATAATTTTCATTTTTGGGTGAACTAACACTAACAAATGAAACCTTATTGTAAAGTGTTAACGTACGGTAACATCTTAGATAAGTTAAACATAACTTCATGTAAGTTTCTTGAGCTACTAAAGCAACTTCTCGACAAAAAAAATCTTCTGGTGTTGGAGCTAAATGTTGTTAAATACACTCAGTATCCAAAATTGTTTGTTGTTGGCAGGGTGAATTCTTACTGTGGCACATTTCTGCTGTTACAGCCTTTGAGGAACCTAAAATCTGGAAGAAATTTCAAGCTAATGCCTTAATAATGGTTAGCGGGCGGCTATGTTTAGAATTGGCAGAAATTTAGCACTGGCACTAAGTTTTCTGAAAAACATTTTGTTACCTCCTGTTAGCCCTCTGAACAGCAACGCCCTACATGTAGTTTGGCAATGTAAAGCTCAAAAAGAGCAAAGACGCTAAGGCCCTTTAGCTGCCTTCTAGCTAAAATTGCAAAGAAACAAGGTTTAGTCGTTGCCTAATTCTTCTTTGAGCTTCTCTATGCTCACTAGCAATCCAGATTACCAGAAGTTTTTTCTTCAGGGCGAGAGTTCGCCGCATCATACAAAACGAAAATGTTTAAAGCTGTGGAGACGTGTGTGTCTGCCCTCATTGTGTCAGGCTGTTGTATGTTATCTGTGGAGAGGCGAGAGATTCAACAACAGCTTTAATTTCAGGGAGTAAGAGGGAAACGTGGGAAAAGGAGAGAAGCAGCTTTTGGGGATCCATTTGCATTTCAAGTGCAGCTTTGAAAAGGTAACATGCTGCTTGTCTAATGGCTGATTTTTTGTTCTCAAATGTGTTAGGTTATTAAACTGCAGGAGAACAACAAAAACTGAATTAGCTACTGAATTACTGAAAACATATGTATCCCATGATACTTTGCTGCCCTTCTTTCTGTGTTAAAGACAGCGTATATACCCGTATGTCCGGGGGATTGGCTTGGCATGCAAATTTCGCTCTCCAATCTTCATTGGCCCATTTTCTTACAACCCAAAGGTGATTGGGCTCCAAAGAGAGACCTCATAACATCAGTATCAATGTAATGAACGTGACTGACTGAAAGGGAACTTAACATTTCATAAAATGTAGGTTGATACATTTTTTTTAATCTTTTTATTTTGTGATGGGACAAGTGCAAATATTGGCAGGGCAAGCAATTACGACATTGTGACAGCGTTCATTTTCATTCATATTGTAAATATGATCATTCCAGCATTACTGAAAGTAACATTTATTCTGATATTTTAAGATATTGAAGATTACGACTGTAACGAGAACGAGACACTGCGTCGATTGACGCTAAGGGGAATGCCTCAGGCGTGACAGGTATCTGAAATCACAATCAAATCACGGTAATCCTATTGACCGGTGACAGCCCATGAATCATTAACGTGCAACCTGGAAGTATATAAGGGCACCTTGCAAACATGATAATCACCTTTTCATCTGAAGGGACTGTTTTGTAGGCAGGCCCTGAGGCATGGCGAAAAGACGCAACAGTAACAGAGGTTACGGTCATAACCTAGACGTTCCCTTTCGAAAGGGAACTCGCACTGTGTCGATTGATGCTAAGGGGAACGATATACCAACGCCACCATGCTAAGGGGAGTGCATACCCATTGACAGTGACAACTGTCAAAATCAGCAAATTCAAATTAAATGCCAGAACCACTCAACCTCAGGTCACACTGGGCTGTCAGTGACAGCATTCCCTACGGACATAGCCCAAGCTATACGTTCCACAGGAAAATCTCCATAAACATTGTTTAATGAAAGGCCTACCTGGGCCTGCTCAAGGGCCTGGAACCACAGCTTCAAATCTAGAAGGGGTCCCTTGGTCCCTCGCCTGGTTGGGCCTACTAGCTGATAGTCTGTTCTGCTACATGCATATACCGTTGGGAACCATACTACACCAACACAAATATTGAGGCCACCCACAGGAGGCCTAATAAGACTAGCTACCTGGTCACAGCTATAATGTATGTCCCAGAACGTTAGGACTCACTTCCGAGGAGGCCTGTTTAAGGCCTCCTACCCATCAGTGAGTCTACTGCCCGAACTACTAAGGCCAACCACCTGAGGTAATCACGATATAATCTGCGATATAATCACGCCCTCAGGGAAGTTGATCCATCACCAACGCTGTGTGCATTTGTGCTGGATCACCTCCCTCAGATCCCTTTTCTTGCGGAAGTCTCACCTTCTCTGTGACCTACTCCTCCATGGAGGGGGCGCACGAGAGGCGACACTGGTTCTGTGGCCCTGTCTACGGTCCTCGGACCGTGAGGGGCCAGGCCCTCCCGCTTGCCTGGGCGTGGATGTAGATCTCTGGTATGCAGGTCCTAAAAAGCCTTCGCCTCTCTGAACTTTCCAACCACCGCCTCCACGAAGGTGCAAAAAAGTTCAGAGGTTGAAACCGGTGAATCGAGGAGAAAGCCCTTCTCTTTCTCCCCGAACTAGCCCACTGATGTTGGTGGATACGGGCCGAATATGGGTTCTTCCATGCCCTCTCGATCTCCCTATGGAGATCAGGAAGGAATGGAAGGCTCACCTGAGCTGGTGGCTTTTGGCCGGGAAGAAACCGAAAGTCAAGCTTTCCGTGAGTGACCTCTCCCCTAACGCGCTGCCAAGGCAACCGCAGCCTGCCCGCAGCGTGATCCATCACATCCACCAGCTCTGCATACACTGGGCAGAGTGGCTGAGAGGGTTCAGAATCTATCTGAATATTACCACCCTCATCAGCCATCTCCTGCTCATCCTGAAGAGCACTCGCTGGGCTAGGCGGAGGAGAAAAATCGTCCACCTGCAGCTCTCCCTCGTCAGCTGCCGAACCGTCTGAGAGGGTTATCCCCCTCTCAAGGCGATCGACGAGCTTCATCTGGGAACCCCATGATGCGCGTCACTGCTCTGCCTCAGCACGAGCGGGACCCGAACCATGAGGTCCAGATGCTGAACCCTCTTCGCTTGAGAAGAGGGCCAGACGAGAGCGGAGCGTTCTCAAGGGAAAACTCTCACAGTTTGCACACCTTTGCGTGCTCTTCTCCTAAACAAAAAACGCATAGCTTGTGTGTGTCACTCGGCACCAGATATCTTGGGCAGGGGTCCGCACACTTCTGGAAGCTTTGCTTCTTCTCAGTGCATTCCATTCTTACCATAATTCTCAAGCGCTTTACAGACAGAACAGTCCCTGAAGACAAAAAGATAATTATCATGTTTGCAAGGCACCCTTATATACTTCCAGGCTGCACGTTAAAGGGGGGGTGAAATGCTATTTCATGCATACTGAGTTTTTTACACTGTTAAAGAGTTGGATTCCCATACTAAACATGGACAAAGTTTCAAAAATTAAGTTGTACGTTTGATGGAGTATTTCTGTGCCAAAAATACTCCTTCCGGTTTGTCACAAGTTTCGGAAAGTTTTTTTCGAGTATGGGCCTGTGTGACGGATTATTAATAGGATTATTGTGATTTGATTGTGATTTCAGACACCTGTCATGCCTGAGGCGTTCCCCTTAGCATCAGCCAATGCAGTGCGAGTTCCCTTCGCACTGTTCGCAGGGAACAGTTTTTTTCAGTCATATAACTGTTTTTTAATGTTTAATTATTTCTAGTTAGACTAAACACTGTCGACAGGAGTCCCTTAAACTGTTAATATGTCAATATATCAAATTGCAAAGTCCTTTGTAATTGCATCATTAACACAGCCACATGATAATTTATTCTAAGCTAAACCGGAAAGGTTGATGTTGTTTGCAAGTTTCTCTGTGGGGCCTAGAATTGATCTGCCACTTGAAAGTGAATCTGTTAATCAATTTTGTCTGTTTTAATTGCCATTTAATTATCTTTTGCATCATCAAAGAACCTCAAATAGGAGTAATTATCAAAGATGTAATGTTCATTTAATAGTCTCTAAGTTATGGCAGCCATTTTATTTGAGGAAAAAACAAAAACAAAACAAAGAAACTTATCTGTAATTGCCCACCTCTGGTTTATCTTGTATTCTGCCCCACTTCTCTATATCCAGTATGTTTTTTCTTCTATTCTTTGATGGATGGCAGACCATCTGATGAATAATCCTCAGACACATCAAACATTTCCACTGAGGTAAGGGAATTGTGCTGGGATAGATATTCATCGCATTAGGTCTAAAAACTGGATCTGGCGCACCAATAAATCAAAATAAAATCTCAACTTCCCAGATAACATTTCAGGAGTGTTGTGTAAGAGATTGAGGAACCTAGATTATTTTAGACTAGAATTTAGTCTTAATAATTGATGACCAGGATGTGAGAGGAATTTAAAGATACTCTGAAGAATATATATTTGTTTTTCTGGTTGCAGTTTGCGCAAATTGTAAAGAAATGTTTTATGGGCTTACAGCCATGTTACTAGTGCGCCCTTTTATAAGTTTGGTTACTATTTTGTCTAAATATATTTGAAATGAAACCCTAAAACTAAAATTATTCTAATAATGTTATTATTTTAGTAATATATTATTATATAATATTTTAAATGTGAAACTAAAATAAACCAATTTTCATTTAATTTTATTTTCAACCAATAATAACCATTAATTGTGCCCTTTTAAAAAAAAAATATTTTTGGTACTATTCGGTATATATTTTGGTACTAATAAAAAAATAAAACTTAGAAATGAAACTCATTTTTTCCCTCATTCAAATACAAAACATTTGTACAACGTGGCCACAGTTTAACTAAAACCTGAAATGGTATGTATTGTGAAAAGCGCTATATACTTGTAAATAAATGTGAATTGAATTGAATTGAATTGAATAAAGCTAGTTGTATTGGCTATAGCTAAGTGTTGACAAATGCTAATAAAAATCTTGGTAAGTAAAATAGCATTATGATGTCATCTGAACTGTTATTGTGGCCATTAATGTATTTTAAACTGTTAAATATACTAGCATAACATAAGCTATAGATTGTTAAATTAAGCATTTTTTTAAATAAGTTATACATTCAGCTTACTAGCTTAGCATACTGCTAGTATAGCATTCTAGCTTAGCCTTTATCAAACTGAGAATGACCCTTCAGTATTTGTTCAGACTATCAAATCCAAATCAAAGCCAATGTCTATTTCAAGCAAACCATTCATCATACTAGCTTAGTATTCTGTTAGCATAGCATTCGAGCTTAGCCTGTATCAAACTGTGAACAAGTAACCCTTCAGTATTTGATCAGACTATATCATATCCAGTGGATCCAATGTCAATAAGCAAACCATTCTGCATACTAGCTTAGCGTATTGCTAGCATAGCATTCTAGCTTTTCCTGTATCAAACATTTTTATTGCATGGGCTATTTAATAGATTCATGCATCCTGTTTTCGAGTCATTATTAGTGTACTCTGAGGAATCACAGGATTGTGATTGCGAGTTTGTCACAGAAGTAACCTGAAATATTTAGACGTTCACCAACCCGAGGCCGGAACATAAACCGAGACCACCTGGAACGAATTCACATTCTGATCCGGTCTTGATGTTCTCCATGGAGTGAGTTCGAGCACAATGCAATTTTGGTTTAAGCCCAGCATTTCAGAAGATTTATTTGCGCTTTGATAAGATATGAGCCGCATTCTTGAGTTATTGTACAGTACATGTATGGTTGTGGCATGTGAAGTTGGTCAGAGGATTTGTACGTGTCTAAATTTGGTTGTACTCATACGCAAAATGTTTTCATTTTATAAACTGTCAGTATGGTAATAATGTACGCTTTGCAGATTCTTTCATAATTCCTGGAGTACGAGAGACTGATATACAGAGGCAGATGGAGAGAAAGGGGGTTTATTAGTCATTTGTGTCAGAGGGGTATGTTGGGTCGTTGGGGACAAAGTGTAAGGAGAGGCAGAACGCTGATTCAAGGGGCAGGACCGCAGGTCAGAGCCGCTCTGCACCGAGGAACGGGTTGTAGCTGGAGCTGTTTGGTGTCATTGTTGGTATCTGTCTGAAAGGGGTCCTGGGGGAGACTGCTATAAGGACAGAGAGGGAAATAATGCCTACTTGTTCTTTTTTAAAAAGTTGTTTGCAGTCACAGAACAGTTCAGTGTTCCCATCTGAAACCATAGGTCAATTTAACATGTCTTTTTGTTTGAAAATACATTAAATATCTTCTATAAATTAAGCTGGATTTCGTGAGTTTAAAGGAGAAGTTCACTTTCAAAAAAACTTTTGCTGATAATTTACTCACCCCCATGTCATCCAAGATGTCCATGTCTTTCTTTCTTCAGTCGCAAAGAAATTAAGGTTTTTGATGAAAACATTCCAGGATTTCCCCCCATGTAATGGATTCTATTGGGACCCAAACGGTAGAAGGTCCAAATGACAGTTTAAGTGCAGCTTCAAAGGGCTTTAAACGATACCAGATGATGAATAAGGGTCTTATCTAGCGAAACGATCGGTCATTTCCAAAATAAATAAAAAAGTTTAAGTTTTATAAGCACAAATGTTCGCCTTGCTCTGTTCTGTGATGCGCGTTCGTGACGTCACGTAATACGCAATTACGTTGAAAAGGTCACGCTTGAAAAATTTCTGTCCTGAAGAAAATGTTCTTTTTGGCTTTTTAATATTAAAACACCCAGGATACGCACACGAAATGGGCATTTTAAACGATAAACTGACACAAATACTTTTGAAAATGTGTATATGGTCCTCCTTCTGCACATTTGTAAACACGTCAAGCGTGACCCTTTCAACGTAATTGCGTATTACGTGACGTCACGAACGCGCATCACAGAACAGAGCAAGGCGAGCGTTTGTGCTTATAAAACTTAAACTTTTTTATTTATTTTGGAAATGACCGATCGTTTCGCTAGATAAGACCCTTATTCATCGTCTGGTATCGTTTAAAGCCCTTTGAAGCTGCACTTAAACTGTCATTTGGACCTTCTACCGTTTGGGTCCCAATAGAATCCATTACATGGGGGGAAATCCTGGAATGTTTTCATCAAAAACCTTAATTTCTTTGCGACTGAAGAAAGAAAGACATGGACATCTTGGATGACATGGGGGTCAGTAAATTATCAGCAAAAGTTTTTTTGAAAGTGAACTTCTCCTTTAAGGTTCTATCTCCACTTTTGGTCGAAATTGAGTTTTTGACATAATCTGATCCATTAGGTGTTTATTAATGCCTGTGTGGTGTTATTTTTGTAAAAAATACTAGTTATTAATAAAATAAAAAGGTTCCATCTCACAAAACATAAACCGAGTTGGGATTATAAGGTTCTATCTCCAGTAGATTCAATATCCAAACAAAATCTATCTATCTTCAAACTTTATCTATCTATATATCTATCCTTGATAACTATTCCATCTTTCTTTCTTTCTTTCTAACTAATGCATCTTTCTTTCTTTCTTTCTTTCTTTCTTTCTTTCTTTCTTTCTTTCTTTCTTTCTTTCTTTCTTTCTAACTAATCTATCTTTCTTTCTAACTAATCCATCTTTCTTTTCTTTCTTTCTAACTAATCCATCTTTCTTTCTTTCTTTCTTTCTTTCTTTCTAACTAATCCATCTTTCTTTCTTTCTAACTAATCCATCTTTCTTTCTAACTAATCTATCTTTCTTTCTAACTAATCCATCTTTCTTTCTTTCTTTCTTTCTTTCTTTCTTTCTTTCTTTCTTTCTTTCTTTCTAACTAATCTATCTTTCTTTCTAACTAATCCATCTTTCTTTCTTTCTTTCTTTCTTTCTTTCTTTCTAACTAATCCATCTTTCTTTCTTTCTTTCTTTCTTTCTTTCTAACTAATCCATCTTTCTTTCTTTCTTTCTTTCTTTCTTTCTTTCTTTCTTTCTTTCTTTCTTTCTTTCTTTCTTTCTTTCTTTCTTTCTTTCTAACTAATCCATCTTTCTTTCTTTCTTTCTTTCTTTCTTTTTAACTAATCCATCTATCTTTCTTTCTAACTAATCTATCTTTCTTTCTAACTAATCCATCTTTCTTTCTTTCTTTCTTTCTTTCTTTCTTTCTTTCTTTCTTTCTTTCTAACTAATCCATCTTTCTTTCTTTCTTTCTTTCTTTCTTTCTTTCTTTCTTTCTTTCTTTCTTTCTTTCTAACTAATCCATCTTTCTTTCTTTCTTTCTTTCTTTTTAACTAATCCATCTTTCTATCTTTCTAACTAATCTATCTTTCTTTCTAACTAATCCATCTTTCTTTCTTTCTTTCTTTCTTTCTTTTTAACTAATCCATCTTTCTAACTAATCTTTCTTTCTTTCTAACTTTCTAACTAATAGAACCTTATAATTCCAAACAGAATCAGAGCTCTCAGAATTATAAGGTTCTATCTCCATTTGGGCCATCTTAAAAAATCCCATTTCCAAATGTGCCAGGATTTTGATATTCTATCCTCAAAGTACCTGTAGGGTGATGGTCTTGTTGAGCTATAATAGTAGGTTATACTACATAACAGTTTTGCCAGCTGGGATGTAAAAACTTTGATGCTCAATATCTCAGAACTACCCTAAACGGAGATAGAACCTTATAATTCTAAGCTCACGATTTGGTCATTTTATCAGAAGGTGGAATCATATCTATTGAATTTGATATAGTCTAATGAAATACTGAAGGGTTGTTCTCTGGAAATGGTGTTAAATTTGTATTCTCACTGATATAACTGATCTACTGATATAACTTACAGGTTATTGAACTTAGACATTTTATTTGACAGAATAGACCATGTTATGTGTAATTACAAAGATATACTATACTATAACAAATAATCTATTATTTGTCAAAAAAATGCAATTGCGAATTTAGCCTGACTTTTTTTTCTTGCAATTGCAAGTTTTTATCTCGCGATTCTGACTTTGTCTTTCTATTCTGACATTTCCCTTGCCATTGTATATTATATTGTATATATATTATACATTGTATATATGCCATATATCTTGCAATTCTAACATTTTTTTTTCTCTAATCTCTCTAATCTCTAAATAATTATCAAATATTTTCTTGCAAATCTAGAAATTTTGAGTCAAATTCTGAGGAAAAGAAGACTGACTTTTCTCTCAGAATTGGAAGTTTATATCTCGCAATTCTGACTTTATAACACGCAATAAAAAAATAAAATAAAAAAAAGAGTCAGAATTGCAAGACCTTTTTTTATGTTGCATCCAGTGGCGGAAACAAGCTCCCATAGCATAAAGTTTAAAAATAGTTTAAAAATATCAGCATATGGGATATCCACAAAAATCATAAATTGTGCATCTCTAGTTAAATGGTTTTACACCAATCTTCAACCCTGTAATATTTATTTATTTGTATTTCTTTCAATTACAGTGTGATACTACCAGAATTTAAACCATTATCTATTAGCTACATTTTTAAAGTATGGACATTCAAAATTTATGGTAACAGGGTTGAAATAATGTAGCGGGGTTTGGTACACTTTATTTATTACAAATTAGGTACAAATTTAATTAAACTGTTATCAGTTTACAGCAACAGTAGTATTATTATTATTTTTTATTAGATCAATTAGAACTACTTACTCTAAGTAACAACTGCACATATTCAGACTTTATAGTTTACTTCATAAGACTTAGAAACCATTGAGGAACAGTCCCTGTTACTCCGAGCCTGAGGCGGGAAAATTGTTTTTTGAAAGTTCAGCAGTAACCTTTTCAAGTGAAAGGAAAAGAACTGACATTTGAATCTGCACTTTTTTTCTAAAAACGATAGCCTGAAGATAACAGAATAGACGTCCGCTCGTTTCTTATTCGACCTGAGCGTTTTTAGCTGTCTTTTACATCCAATAGAATGAATTCCTCTTATTCAGCGCAAAGGTTTACATCCGCGCAAAGCAAATCAAATCAAAGGAGAAACCAACAATATGTAGGGGAGGAGGAACCGTATAGCCTCACACGACAAAAAGACAGCTTGCGTAGAGTTGGAGGAGAGAGAGAGAGAGAGTGTGTATGTGTGTAAGTGTGTACACGCACACACACACACACGGAGCTGAACCGTGTGACCAGACAGGGGGGCGCTTCTGTTGCTCACAGAGCTGCATTTCTCTCTCAGTTGGAGTGTGTGTGTGTGTGTGTGTTTGAATCAAGCACGCCAACATGCTCTGTGGGCTACGGAGAGAAGTGAAGACCAGTTTTGGTGAGAATTGCTCTTTACTGAATTCTTGATTGATTGTAAACTAAAAGTGGATGCTTTAGTTTTATAAAAGAGATATGCGCGTATTCTCAGCATTGGGCAATCTGACAAAGGTGAGATGAAGTTTGCCAAAGTCTGTTTGATCTTGTTATTTGGACTGGGTTGGTTCTTCATGAAGTTTTGAATGGAAATCTTATCTGTAGAAGTCAGTCTCTGAAGAGTTTATTGTCGGTGTCGTAATGCCTAAAGAATGACATTCAGGAATAGTAAGGCTGACACTGAATATATGTTGCTTGTATAGTGTGTTCTTGTAGAAACAATTTGTCCATCTTTTTTTCCCCCATTTGCTGTTATTGTATAAATGGCATTTTACCTTTTAAATAATGTGTACTACAACATAGTATTATCACGACTTCTCGGATATAGTGCAACGGTAAACCTCATGAATCAGTCTAAAAAAATTCATATTTGACCTGATATACATATATATATATATATATATATATATTTTATTAATGTAATAGAAAGGAGTAAAACATGGAAATTCAGAGCAAAATAATGTCACAAAATGCCCTAAAACAGACTTATTTTCTATATGCAAAATATCATTTCTTTATTTTTTTTTCTTGACTTGGACATGATCTTAGAGAATTACTCGACGTAGATAATTACTCACCTTTTTTTGTGAAAGTACCTTGGAGTATCATGTAAATTCAATGGCATTTGAATAGGGTAATTATCCAGTGCCATGGTATACAAGTACCATGATGCCATCATTATACCACATTACCCACAGTACTTTGTGTAAGGGTTGTGTAATATAAACAAATTCTTTCCCAAAAGCTGCCGTTACTATGGCAATAAAGGGTCTTAAAAATTAAATGCAGGAGCTGTCTGACTCCGTGTGTATCCATTGTAATTGCTGTTTCATGCGTTCAGATCGACATACAGTAACATGTATGTTTTTTGCTGCTTATGAATGACAGTGTTTGGAGATGAAACCATATTTATGGGCTCCGTTGAGCGAGTCAGGGGACGCTGATCTAATGAAGAGGAGCAGAGGAAGCCGTCACGCAACAGAGCTCAGTCTAATGTTCTCCCTGCGGGGGCCAGACGCAAAGTGTGTGTGTGTGTTAGTAATGATGCTTAGACACTAGCTGAGATTGAGAGATCTTATCATCCATAAGCATGCATTGCTTTTCTGTTACCTGAGCCGGAACAGGTGTTTTCAATCCCATAATCCTGTGAACAGTTGCGATCCTGTAAAACATATGCATGAGAATCTGCTGATTTACACTCTTAATAAAGGATCTTTATTGGAATCGAATGGTTCAGTAGAGAACCTTTGAATGAATTGAATGCACCTGATTACCTTAAACGTAAAACTGTTTATGCGTTTTGGCCGTTCATTTACATGACAACAGCGTTTTGGGGGCCTGAAAACGCAAGCTTTTGAAAACGGTTTCAAAGTGCATGTTTTTTTAAAACGAGACCGCTATCGTCTCTGGGTAAACTACAAAAATGCTAATTTGTGAAAACGGTGACGTCATGCGCATGTGTGTTACGTGTTCAGTCTTGAGCGCATAGTGTTTCTTTACAAAGTGACATCGCCAACTAGTGGCCTGGCATGAATAATACAGCATTTTTTCGCAGATCTGTGTGAACAGGGATCGTTTGACAATGTTGTCATCTGTACGCGAAAACCGTGAAGGAAAAACTTTTCCGTTTTTAGTACATAATTTTTGTGTAAACATACCTTCAACTGCTACTCTTTATTTCGTAAACACTGCACAAACTTCCCTGGACGACTTAAATACACTGATTATTCCGTGGAACACAAAACATTTGAACTTCATGTCAAATAATTTCTTTCGCTCAAATATGTCTGTCAACGGAAGTAAAATTGTCATCTCAGACGTATGCTGACACCTGGTGGTGTGGATGCCACTTCATGCAAAATTAACAGTTTTCAGTATAATCGATACCATTGTAGAAATACTTGATTCACAGTCATCCATGTTTCATTTATTCTGAGATCATAACAGCAAGGCTTATCAAGATAAGGCTTATCAAGATAAAGCTAATCTTTTTTTTTTTTTGGCTTGTCATGTGATCTCAACATGGCCGCCACCATGAGGTGACCCACTTTATGTTAAACAAAAGTTTTTTCTAGCTTTTTTGATATAACTAGAAACTTTATCTCATGTCTGGATGTCTGGATGCTCATAAATATTTTACAAAGGTATTTATTTATGTATTTTCAGTCAAACTGATAGTCCCGTCCCAAACTCACACCATTGGTTGAAAATAATCAACATCAAGAACCTAAGTAAAATAGTGGGCTGTCGCATGTTTCAAATTTTACAAAATTCCAAGCACTATTTTATAATCAAATCTTTTTCTAAGCTTGACAAAACCCATGTTGTTGGAAAGGTCTGAAACTCAAGATTCCATATTTGGACACTGTTTTGTAAAATAAGTTGTATTGACAGAAATGTATTCATTTTTGACAGGCGAACGCATTAAAACGTTTTAGAAGGGGTATCAACGGGTGGCTATTTTTTGGTATAGCACCTGAACAAAATCTCACAAAAACCTCAATTTCTCTGATATCAATTTCAAATTTGGAGCACAACTTGGCTAGACATAAGGCTTTGATTTTATAGCCCAAATAATTACTTCAAACTTCTATAACTTGCTTCACTTTAATTTTTTGGTGTGCTATCACTTCAGCAATAATCTGCTCTGCTACACAGTTTCTAAGTACTTATACTTTACTGTTATATGCTATAAATTCAAACATTTCCATTTTGCGAAACAACACATCATAACGCAAGCTAGATTTTTCAAACTTTAAAAGCTCAACATTTGATTGAACCCAATAACAGTGAATATTCATGATAATTGCAATCAAATAATCCATCTTTAAGCATCTCCACTTGAACAAACAGCGATTACGCCAACGGCCACCTTTCTCCACCGCCCACACAATGGTTTGACACAACTTATAATGTTGAAGAGCACAGCGTCCTCCTTTTCTGTCTTTCCTGTGACTAATCTCCCATTTACATTTTGAAACTGCTCATTAAACTAATTGTGCCTTGTTTGTCCAGATGCTGCTTTGCTTGTTGCATTGAGTTATTCAGAGGAAAGTGAGTTATGGCGATGGAAGGTGGGCTAGGTGTAATTATATGTTTTCAAAGTACAACTCTTTAAATTATAATGGGTGTAATCATTGCATTTTGTAGCGCTGTGAATTGCTTCGCAACTGTGGCAAGTAATGACAAGTTTGATGAGAAAAGACGAAGCAAGTGTCGAACGTGCCCTGAATTAGAACGCTTTGTCTTTCTCAGCACCTCAGGGAGAATTATCCACGACTCTTTGCTCAATTAATAGTCTTTCTTCAGAATAAGAAACTCCTGGTGAATATGAAACAAGCTTTGTGCGCTTGTATCATAAAAGCTCTGTAATTTTCAGGAGTTAATACATCTGTCACCCACAGTTTTTCTGTGTAATTCTTAGTCTTTTTGGGTTTCAATAAACTATATACCTTTTAATTTATTTTTTATTACCGTCTCATTCTGCATTCAACACTGGTTGGAAATCATTAGATTTATTTTATTGTATTACAAGTAATTTTATTCTATTATTTTGAAAAGGGTCAACCTTTTAATAGCATTTAGTATTCTGAACTTCTAAACGTGGTAATTGTTTTTATTAAATCAGTCAACTAATCTATATATTTTTTGTTAAATCAGTCAACTAATCTATATATTCAGCTTAGTTTTCAATCCCACAAAATACAACATTGAATTGGACAGCCAATATAAACACGACAGGGGTTTGCTTGTACCTATCTGGCCATCTACTATGTCCTGATGTCAGGTTGTTAGTCTGTCTGTTTAAGTTTGCTGTGAATTCTGGTCATGTCCCGAGGGTGGTAATGCATTACTTCTCCCGTGGTTAGCCGGAGACAGCCAGAAGGAGGGGTCAGGGGTTAACATGCTGAAATTTGTTCCCTGTTAAACTTCCTACACCCCTGTTGTCAGACGAATAGCTCAAGCTGTCTTACATCACCTTATAACAGTCTTGGAAAGGGCATCTAAAAGCATTTTACCTTTTTTGTCAAGGCAATTTAGACGGTTCCTGTGGAGATTAAGCATTATAACAACATCCTGTCACACGAAATGGGTTTCACTGGTTCTTGAAATATGGGAGAAAACATGTCCCGCAATTTTACCAGCTGTCAGTTTTGAAGTTAGCATCATTTCCACTTTGTTAGATGATCGGCAAAATGTTAACAATAACTATAGATGAATATATCTGAGCATTTGGAGTTCCTAAACTAATTGATTCAAATAAGGTTTGATGTTAGCATAAGCTAACAAGAAGCTAACAAAGTGGTACTCTAAGCATACAAATACAAAACATGCACAAATATTGAGTAAATTGATGTTAACATGTCGCTAAGCTACTTCTTCTTCTTCTTCTCTGAGATTTATGGCGGGTCGCAACCAATTTGTTCTTGCTGCTAAGCTAACAACGTGGTTATGCTTAATATGTATGTGGTGGGGGAGGCGTGGTTTAGCGAGGTCGGCAACAGGAGAGAGAGCCGGGAGAAATGCGGTGGGTGAGCGAGTTTAGTGTGTATGACAAACACCTGTGTCGTGTTTCAGTTATTGGTGTGGAGAGACCGGGGTGTGTGAGTGTGTGTGTGAGAGCGAGAGCGAGAGAGCTGAGTTTTTATGTTTCAGCGCAGTGAGCGTGACTTTGTTTTGATCTTTTGAAAGCATCAATAAACACACACAGTCTACGTAAGCCGACCCTGTCCTCTTCCTTCCTTACATCTTGAACCTCTTTACAATGTAGCACACACAAATACCCATTGAGTAAATATTTAGACAAAACTGTTCTTCTCATAAATTTATTCCAAGTTACACGTTAGCACGTCGCTAAACTAATAATGTGATACAGTAAGTTTAATATGTAGCCCACACAAATATTGGGTAAATATTGAGACAGCTAGACTCAACTCTCAAATGATTTCACTATGGTTTGATGTTTGCATTTTACTAAGCTAACAACGTAGTATTCTAGAGAGCATAAATATATAGCACACACAAATATCAGGCAAAATCTTATGATGTGTATTGCTACTTTTCAGTATTGTATTGTCCACCATATTGGCAATCCATTCTGGTATTGACTATTATAAAATGGCTGGCTGCTTAATTTAGCTATAAACAACCATGAGGTTGTCGCCTATACATTTTGGAATAGGTAGCTGTCAAATGCTGTCTAGGTAGACAGCACACTAGGTTTTGTAACGGATCCAAAATCTTTGCTTTTCCTCACTGCAATGCTAATTAGCATGTTTGATTTGAAAGCCATCTTATTTGTTTAGTCCAAGGCACGTCCAATGCATATTTAACAGGAACAGCTGTGCACACATGAAAGGATGTGATTGGCAGCTGTGAGGCTTAATGGTGTACTTTAAAATACTGGTTTGGGTTAATGTACCTGCAAATATTGCTAAGCGCTATTGCGTTACATTAAACTAATGGATATTTAAAACAAAACAGTGGCAGGTTGAGTGCTTTCAAACACAATTAACCCTTTTATCAAATACCCCTCCATCAAGATTTTGGCCACAGAAAGCTTCAAGAATGTACTAGATAATGACAATGTTTGGATCATTAACTACATAATGATGGGACGGAATGAGTATGTTATAAGTATTATAAGTATACTTATTCAGGGAATGTCTCTCTCGATTGCTGAACTTAAAATGACCCAACTCCCTAAACCCAAATCGCCTGGAAAAACTTCCAGTCCCAGTTCATTCATGCCCAGAAACCCTGAAAAATTCCTTAACCACATCGCTCTGTTCCCATAATCCCCAGGAAAATGAAATATGTCAATGTGCATATTTCAGTGTGGCACTGCTCAGAGGGCAAACTGCAGGGTTCTCAGTGCAGTCTTTGTGCAGACGTGCTTTGATCTAAAATGCTGGTTCCTACTCACCTCCACATGGTTACAAAGAGCATTTACTTCAGAGGCCTAGACATAAGGGCGGTGAAACCTCGCTGCCGTTGTGTTCCAGAACACACACGCCCCCGCCAATGGTTTCAGCTCCCTGAGAGTGTTTCTGAACAAGACCCTGGATGATTACGGTGGTTAGCCGTGACAGTGTTTTAAAAGCCTTTTCTAGTAGGTTTAAAATACCCAGTGCTGCTATTTCATAGTCATGACTTAAACAGGTGTTAGCAGTCAGTTATTTCTTTTCGTTTTTCTTTTAACCATTGGCGTAAGTAGGCTACCTGCTTTTTGGTGTGTTCGCACTGCAGGAACAGGGAACGATTATAGTTATAGGAACGTTTTTGGGGAGGACTAGTAGGGTCTATCCCAGCACAATAGGTGCTACCAGTCACGTAGCCTAAGTGTACGCTGATTGGCCGAACGCATGCAAAACACTGGCACCTGCCATTTTTAAAAAGCCATGTAAACACACAGTTTATAGCCTATATTTACTCCACGAACATGGAAAACAGCGATAGATGGACCGACGCCGAAGTGCAGGCACTTCTCAAACTTACGAGGAAATCCAACGCGAGTTTTGAAAGGACCATGCGAAACATGTTTATGTATTTCTGCTCAGCTTGGGCATCAACCACATGGCAACCGCTATAATACTTTTTCATATACCGTTTAACAGTTCTATGTAATAACGTATTAGATTGGACTGTTAAACTGATCAGAAACTAATGAAGACAGAGAAGGGGGGCGCTGTGTGCTAAGTCGTTCTCAGCACCGTCAAAATAAAAATTAAAGTCCCGAACAACAACCGGGGGTCCGTACAACGACATAACTCGCTGCTTAACTACCGTAGTACGATGCATCGTTGAAGAAATCAACTAGCTAGTCGCGACTGTTTGCCGAAACCATATTGTCGCAAATTGGTCGTTCAACCACATTGGTTAATGATGTCACGCCGGTGGTGGAGTAATAACTACTTTTAATGAATCTGTTTGAGATCGAATTAACTGATTTAATTAAATTAATTAATCGAATTATGTTTTACTGTAAATTACAGACATGGCATCTGAGGACTATTTCTAATTTTTCTCAGTTATTTTGCTTTATTTCCAGATTCAATCATAGGCTCGTTTATTGTTTACTAGAGCACGTTTGCATATGCGCACTCTTCAAAAACGCTGCTTTAAATCTCATGACAAACTAAAAGACGTAAATTACTTTTGTATGTATTCTAAATAAAAGACACAGAATGTAATGAATGTCAGCTTGCTTATTTGACTTAAGATAAGGATTTATTGAAACTATGCTTCTAACCACAGGTCGAGAGCTGTCGTTCCAAACACACAACTTTGCGATGCTGTTTGCAAATGTTCGTTGTAACGATGGTTTCGGGGAACACAGACTCGTTGAACTATGCTGATAATGACGGTAGGCCTACTTGCGACCATAGTTGGCTAACGATACTTTTGGGAAACACACCCCGGTGCGAAAGGCCGTAATGATAACCATATTAGTGTTCACACCAAGGGGTGATAAAGTTTTGTATATTATAAGGCCAGCACATTTTTTCAATAGTTTTCAATGGGAGCTGCATGAGCACTATAGTGTCTATTTCACGCTGAATGTTGTGCACTTCGTCCAATCACAGTGGAGGAAGGGCAGGACAAATACCACACCGACCAACCGTCCTCTCTTCACCAATGACCCGGCCCTAGCTTTGCGCCGTATAGTCGCCTCATTCATTGATCAGCCAAAGGTGAAGTCATGTGATCAATTGTACCATGTACAAGAAAAGCCTATGTATGTAATTTTGTTTGTGGGTGCGCATTGAGTTTGCTAGATTAGTTACTATCGTGTGTGTGCGTTTTGTTGGTGTTCCTTGGAAAGTTTGAATGTGTGAGCATCTTTGTGTATGTGCGTTTTTGCAATCGGTGTGTGGAGCACATATCACCCAAGTCGCAGGTTTCCTTCATGGGCAAAGCTTCTGGCTGTTTGGTGCTGATAATGGGGAGTAATTACTGGAGGACATGTGGAGTTTAAACAAAGAGAGACTTGAGCTCGCTCAGATTATAGCTACCGTATCTTCAGCTTAATTAGAGCCATTCATTTCAGCAGTTTATTTAAAAAAAGAGTAACTAAACGGTGTTCTTGCTGAATAGCCTGCATTCACAACAGTCTTTGAATACAACAATTTCTGGTGTATCATGATCTGCATATTGTTACAGTAATGTGAAATTTTGTTCTGTAATGTGCAATAATTAGTGGTGCTTTCTAATGCAAACTTCACTGATACTATCGCTCATGAATTATAACTCAAATTATTCAGCAAATTTGTTGTCCCCTCAGACTGACATAAGTAACATTTCATTATATATATGTGTATGTATGTGTATATATATATAGGTTTTTTTTTTTATTTTTTTTTTTTAGTCTTTATGCATGTAGCTTCAGTTTCGTTCCAGGCCCTTGAGGTGAAGCTATTGGATTATTTTTATTTTATTTACCTATTTTTGTGGAATGGCACTTCAGTGCATGACAAAAACAGATGACTGTGTGCTTTGCGAGTTAGGTACCCGTCACAGCTAAATCGCTTCCTTTGATAGGTGACTCGTGAAGGTTTCCAAAACCCTCGAGCAAGCGGATTAGACGAATGCCGCTCATGTGAATGCCGATATGCTGGAGTTTTCTGTGGGCTAGGAGGGAGTTTCGTTGGTTTGGTCTTGTGCTAGCGCTGTAAACTAATCCCACCGTTGAGCCCTGTCAGTAATAGCTTTCACAAATACAACAATATTGCTCCCTGCAGACTGAAGGCATGTATGTTTTTTTTAGCACTTGTCTGGTCTCATTCTGTCCTGTACAAAGTATTCTATTCTGTTTTTTTATTTGGCTTGGTCACACAACATGTCACATAAGGGAATTCATGATTGCAGGAGCTTGAATGTATTGCTGCGTTGTGTGTCCTGTCTTAATGAGGTTGTGTTTTGAGGCGTGCAGTTCAACGAAAAACAGTCAAAGTCAATTATGGTTATTTAGCGGTGCTTGCTAAGGCTTATAAATTTGAACAAACCCCTTACACTAAGCACTAAACTTTGGCACATAAACTATTTGTGGAAAATGGTGACATTAATGAAGGTAATAAAACAATCTAGAGTCCAGAATATAATTGAGATTTGAGGGTGGGCTGCTTTGACTTAGGCCATTAAGTAACCACATAGCAACAAGCCAATCATGCTAAATCCCCTCAGAACACAACAACAGTATATCAATGTGCTAATCATGCAAAAAAAATAAAATAATAATTCTTAGAACACACTAAAAACAGTATAGAAATGTGCTAATCATGCTAAAACCCCAGAACACACTAACGGCAGTATAGCAACATGCTAATCATGTTAAAAAAACATAACACACTAACAACAGTATAGCAATGTGCCAATCATGCTAAAAACCCATCAGAACACTAAGTATAACAACAAGCTAATGGTGTTAAAAAAAAAACTCAGAATACATAATAATAGTATAGCAATGTGTTAATCATGCTAAAACCCATCAGAACACACAATAACAGTATAGCAACAAGCTAATCATGCTACCCCCCCAGAACACACTAACAACAGTATAGCAATATGCTAATCATGCTAAAAAACACTTAGAACACACTAACAACAGTATAACAATGTGCTAATCATGCTAAAACCCCACTAACAACAGTATCAACAAGCTAATCATGCTAAAAAATATTTTGAACAATGTAACAACTGTTTAATCATGCTAAAAATAGACATTTTAAAAAACCTTTGGAGAACAACTGAGCAAATGAGCTAAACATGCTAAAATCCCTCAGAGGACCCTTACAAACATATAGCAACATCCCAAGCATGCTAAAGCCCCTAACAATCACATAACAACATGCAACAATTCCTCAGAACACCCTTACAACCATATAACAACATGCTAAACTTGCTAAAGCCCCTAAAAAACACATAACATGCTAAACATGCTAAAGCCCCCCTGAACACCCTTACAACTACATAACAACATGCTAAACAAGCTAAAGCCCATCAGAACACCTGTATAGCATGCTAACAACCCAACAACCACATAACAACATTTTAAACATCAAAACACCTAAACAACAGCATAACAATATGCTAAAACTTATCAGAACACCTAAACAACTGTATAACAATGTGCTAATCATGCCAAAAGCCCAATAACCGCATAGCAACATTTTAAACATGCTGTCCCACAAAACCGTACTAAAACACGAAAGCATATGACAGCCTCATTTCACACAGTCGAGCACCACTTTCAGAAGCTCTTCAGAAAATCTATCTTTTAATATAATATTTAAACAAGTTGAGCTTTCATAGAGAATGTATAGGTTGCTTGTATATTTGTATAGAAGGTTTTTAAAATATGTGACAATTTTAGAAGTAGGGTTGAAACTAAATCAGTATATCGTGATCATTTGCAAAGTAGACACTGCAAACAAGATTCTGTCCTCCATATCATCTTGCCACCACAGTAATATGGACAACCAATATCTGCTATCAAAAAATAAGAAAATACTTGTAACTGCTGTCGGAAGACTCTTATCTCCAGACGACAAACTCTTATTGCCTCTCACACAGCATAACCTCAGTCTGGTGATGGTGTCGTACCTTATGCCAGATTCCTCATTCAGTGCAGCTTCTCTTCAGCGTCATAGGCTTGTGAGAGTTTGTGTTTATACAATATTAAATATTTCACCCAGAAATGTAAGTTCTGTCTGTAACACTATAGTTCATGGTCAAATTCTCACTATTAACTATTAGCTTATTAGCATGCATATTAGCATATTGGCTGTTTATTAGTACTTATAAAGCACATATTAATGCCTTATTCTGCATGACCATATTCTGCATCCATTAATCCTACCCAATACCTAATCTTAACTACAACAACTACTTAACTAACTAATAGTAAGCAGTAAATTAGAAGTTCATTAATAGTTAATAGTGAATATTTGTTCCACAAACTAAAGTGTGACCGTTCTGTCATTATTTGCTCAACCTCATGTCATACCAAACTCAACTTACTTTCTTCTATGAAACACAAAAGGAGAGATTTAGCAGATTGTTCAAGCTGCCCTTTTCCATATAATGAAAATATTGCTATTCACATTACCAAGGTCCAAAACTAGTTAAAAGGATGCGGGAAAATTGGAGGTGCATCATCTCGCTCTTCAAATTAGCGCTCTACAGACTCGCGGTGCAGAACTCCTCAGTCGCACATCGGAAAATGGCGAAATCTTTGGACATTCTATTTGAACACCGTATGAATACTTCCGGCATTTCTGTCACCGTTTGATGTTAGAGTTGTGTTTTGCGTTAAAAGTGACGATTTGAGCAGCCAGAGCATCCAGAATGAAACACATCTGTAAAAACCTGATTGGAAGTGCATTTCGAACCACCTCCATATGTGGTTTGAGTCAGATTTGGGGGAAAAAATCTGATGTCATGGATTTTTTTTATATCTTTTTTTTTTTTTTTTTTTGCTGTCCAGACTTTCAAAAAAACATCTGAATAATATTTGGAACATGGCCTTTAAAACTTTGTCTTTAATTGAAGGAAAGTCACAAGCAATAGTGTTTTGAGCTTATTAGTATAATAATGATGGCAACAGGTGTTACCTTTTTTTTTGGCTGAATACATTAATAGTGTTTGTCCTGCTGGCGTTAAAAGATGAACTGAATTGTGCCGAGCCGTAAGGAAGCTCCAGAGACGCTTAGTGCTGATGAGCCCAGTGCATGAGAGGAAAAATCCTAATTCATGTAGAAACCTTGAAGAAACTAAAACGATGCTGCTCATGAATATTTGATCCGCTCATTCAGTGCTTTCAGGCGTTCGCCTTGACAGAAACAATCCAAAAGAAGTTTGTCACACAAAGGCTTTCTATTTAAAAAAATGATTCGGTTTCTGTGATTATTACCATCAAAAGATGGCAAATCCTTATTAGCGTGTCCCTGGATGCTGATCTTACTACAGTCAAAAAGACACAGTTCATCTGTGTATTAATACAAACGTGACACTGCGTTTATTGCGGACTTTTGTGGTCTTTTTATTGATTGTGTGTCTCTCACCCTACAGATGATGGGCCGTACTCTAAGGGGAACAAGGACTCGATGGGGCCAGACAACTCGCTCACATCCAGAAGACAAAGCATCCCAGGTAAGCCTGACTCCCTGTCTATCCCTTCTTTTGTGCCCACACAAATACTCCCACCATAGGCTGATCCTGCCTTGCTCCGCTCCCTCAGCGTCTTTTGATCTTGGGGATTGTGTCTGTGTATTTTTCCATTGGGGATGTTTGAGTTCTTCTTGCCACATTGGTTTTGATGGCTGTTTGAGATGGAGAACACCGGGGGTTCGAGGGCGTTGTTACAGCTTTATCCAGATGTTTCCTGCGGTTCTCGAGAAGTGTCTGTCTGAGTCATTCTGCTACTGTAGCTGGAAGCGTTTGCTGATCCAAGACCTCTTTCTTCTCTAAAGCTAATTGGATTAGCTGAGTCAACTCAAAGTGTTACTTTGGAAAAGTTTCAAAATGAGGTTTTAAGGCATAACAGACATTTTCAAATGTTACTTTACATGTTGTAAAATACTTGTACGTTTTGTGTGTATTATCATTTTTTAATGTAACCTACTGTACATGTAAGGGGTCCAAAGCAGTTGTAACTGTTATTTAATGCAAAACTAATGCTAGAGAAAAATTTTATTGTTAGTCTTCTGCTCACCAAGTCTGCATTTATTTGATCAAAAATACAGTATAATATTGTGAAATAATATTACAAATTTAAATAACTGTATTCTATTTGAATATATTTTAAAATGTAATTTATTCCTGTGATCAAAGCTGAATTTTCAGCATCATTACTCCAGTCTTCAGTGTCACATGATCCTTCAGAAATCATTCTAATATGAGGATTTGATGATCAAGAAATGCAGTATTTCTGATTATTAGCAATGTTGAAAACAGTTGTGCTGCTTAATATTTATGTGGAAACGGTGAAACATATTTATTTATAACAACAGCATTTATTTGAAATTATAAATGTCTCAATTTTTATCAATTTATTGCATCATTGTTCAATGAACGTATAACTTTTTTTAAAAGAAATTGCTAACCCAAAAATATTATATGATATAACATAACATAATATACAGAGGTTTCATAAAAAATGTTTACCAAAATGTCAGACTAAGGCTATTTCAAGACAAGGAATCATTATCATAGTTTCAAAAGATGGAGCTGTGTGCAATCATCTATTACATTTTTACTTGTGGAAAACTTTCTAGTTCCAATCTGTTCACATTTAAACCCACACAGACACTGATTAGATTAGGCTCTGTGAGAGATTTCATGACACGGTTGGATTCAGAAGTGTAGCATTACAATTTCTGCTGCAATACTGGTGTTTGATAGATGCTTTCTTTCATGTGTCTCTTGGTTTGGATTGTCTGTTTAAGAATTCATAAAGTCACAGCATGAGCTAAAGATTAGTGCAAGTTAGTTGTGGTGTAACATTTTAAAACAATCTTGAGCATTTGTAATATTGAGATTTAATAAAATTTCTCATCGTTAGTTAGATGGGAGAAACACAGCTCATTTGCATATCTTAGAGATTTAGTGTCATAAAACCATGTTGCGTGTGTGTGTGTGTGTGTGTGTGTGTTGTGTTTCTGGCCAGAAGAACTGCGTGGGGTTACACTGGTTGAGCTGATTAAGAAAGAAGGAAGCACTTTGGGTCTCACCATCTCGGGCGGCACAGACAAAGACGGCAAACCACGCGTCTCCAACCTGCGGCCGGGTGGACTAGCGGCGAGGTGAGGACTAGATCTGAAGTCAGTGCAACCTTTCAGAAAATAACACATATTAACACACACATTATCAGCCAATCACAGAATGACAAAGTGATCACCTGACTCAGAAAAACACCATGCCTAACAAGTATTTAAAGTGTGTTAAAGCAATTAAAGTGTGCTAATGCTCGCTATTGTGACATTTACTTGTGTTGCGTTACGACTTGCGTTTTGACACATTTCAGAATTCTGCAGTGCAATTTAAGAGTGAAATTCAATGTGCCACAACCTAAAATTGCATTTTATTGTTGCAATCTTCTCTTTTTTTCGTATTGAATTATCTAATATGCAGCTTAGAGAAAACTGACCATGGAAGAAGCTAATTTATGCTAAAGCTCACTAATGTGGCAACAAGTACTTGTGTTGCGTTACGACTTGCGTTTTGACGTTTCAACAGTGCAACTTAAGTGTGTAGTAAGATGCGTCACAACTTAAAATTACATCTTATTGTCACAAACATCATTTTACTTGCATATTGTTTGAGTTTTATGCACACAACTTTCAAAAGTCACACATGTTCTCATAGCATAAGCATCCAATCTTAGCATATATTATCTAGTGCAATCTGTAAGGCTACTGCTTAAGTCAGGATTAATTTATGTAGCTAACTACAAGTTAAACATATCAACAATTTAACCAAATTTAGCTAATTTACTCAGCATGATTCAAACTGTTGTTCTGCCATAGTTGACCTGAAAAAGAAAACTGACCATAGAAGCAGCTAATTTATGCTAATGCTTGCTAATGTGCAAAAATGTTGTTGTGTTGTTATACTTAACATTAGTGTTTAGCGTTAGCATTTTTTGTCTTACTGTGGCAGTAAGCATCAATACTCAAATGATCGATAGAATTACCTTCAAATTAGGCTATTAAACAGGAAGCTAGCTATAAGTTATGCATAGCAGCAATTTAGCTAGCTTTATGTAACTTGCTCAGCAAGATTCAAACTGTTGTTCTGCCAATACAGTAGTTGACTAAAAAGAGAAAACTAACCGGAGGATCAGCCAATTTCTACAATGTACTTGTGTTGCATTACGATTAACATTCAGACACATTTCGAAACACAACAGTGCGTAAAATCGAGCGTGTAGCTAGAAGCCTTATTCACATACTGGTAGATATGGATAGATATGATGTGATAAACTGGCGATAAATTTCTTTTCCCTCATTCTCACAATTGATTAAACTCATTTCAGCGATGTGTCGGATGCATCAAAGTTTTCCCATCTTGAGTCATTTCTTCTTTCCTCGTGGCTGCATGAGGATGTTATGGAGCACGTCTGGGCTGATGACACATTTTTGTCAGGCATCATTGTGCAAGCTCATGTACGCCCAGAGGACAAAGGGAATGAATAGCATTCATTTGTCTAATTAGCATCTAAATGAGAATATTTATACTCCCTGTGGAGTGTTCAACAACAGATAAGGAGTTCTTACTTTGCATTTACTTTCCATTCAAAATATAATTGTTTTCCATGTTTTTGTGACCATTGACGGAAAGCTTCTCTGGACCAACAGATGTAATCTTGTTAATTTCTCTACATTAACTGTTGAATGCTAACAAAGCTAATTAAGTCAAATGTTTGAAAAGCCAACATTTACGGTGTTAAACAAAATATGGTGTGTTTGCAGGTATTAGCTAAACTGTTTAATTATACTATTCAGTAATTACAATACAAAACTGTGGTGTTTGTAAGGCAAGTCTTACTATTGCTAATCTTACAGTTAGGGATTTCAACAAACCCATAATCCTCCTAAGTACTATTCTGTGATTATTCAGTTAAATTCTGATGTGTCTCAGGAGCGATCAACTCAATGTGGGAGACTACATCAAGTCAGTCAATGGCATCAACCTGACCAAGCTGCGTCACGACGAGATCATCAGTCTGTTAAAGAATGTAGGCGAGCGCGTTGTGCTGGAAGTGGAGTATGAACTGCCTTCAGCTGGTAGGAAGTTGAGTATTTTGACTTTTGCCTGTATTGTGGCATGTCCCCAATTTAATAACCCTGGTCTGAACCAATCCCAGACCTCATGAATATCATCATGAAATTGTTTTTGCGTCAGTATGTAGCCAAAATGGATGTAGCAGTATGTAGCAGACTGCATGGCCGCATGCTGAAAGCATGTTTTGATGTTAAAATATTTTCTCATATATCATCTTATCATGCAGAGACATCTATAAGTAAACGATTGGGTGGTCGATTCTTTTGAAAGGTTAAACGCTTTGATGGTATCAAAATCATGGCGGGGATAGCAGCATTAGCTTGACCAATGGGGTGAATTTGGGTCCGAAGGGCAGAGCTCTTGAAGTGGGGTCTTTGGAGGGAGTTTTGTTGCTGGGGGCCCAGAATTAACACACTTCAACCCTGTCTGCCATTGGTTGGGCAAATGGATAGTCATGTCCCAAACTCACGCCATTGATTGAACCATTGTTGCTGGCTCAGACTGGTCGCGACGCTCAAACAAACAGAGCAATGTCTTGAAAGCACCACATAGTGCACTTTTTGGCAATATTAGCCTACAAATGGCTTACTTATTATAAAATGACATTGCATTACAAAGACATTTTGACAAACGCAAAGCCATGATCACTGAGATAGACCGATACATCGGCTAGAGATGCGTTTCCCATAAAACAACGTAACTTGCTGCTTGCTGCGTTAATTGGAAACTAACTAACTAGTCACATCTGTGATTTGAAAGGAATCAGCGAATTGTTGAACTCTGTTGGTAATGATGGAACTTGTAACCATAGTTGGCCAATACTAAAAAGAAACTATGCATCTAACCACATGTTGAGAGCTGTAGCTCCAATCAAACAACTTTGCAATGCTGTATGCGAATGTTTGTAGAACTATGGTTCCCTTTCGTTCGGGAACTCCTACGTCTCGTCGGAGGAGTTTCCAACGAATTAATTTAATTTAATTTGTTACATTTATATAGCACTTTTCTAGGTACTCAAAGCGCTTTACATGAAGGGGGGAATCTCCTCAACCACCACCAATGTGCAGCATCCACCTGGATGATGCGACGGCAGCCATATTGCGCCAGAACGCCCACCACACACCAGCTGGAGAGGAGACAGTGATGAGGCCAATCAGTATATGGGGATGATTAGGAGGCCATGATGGACAGAGGCCAAGGGGCAAATTTGGCCAGGATGCCGGGGTTACACCCCTACTCTTTTTCGAAGGACATCCTGGGATTTTTAATGACCACAGAGAGTCAGGACCTCAGTTTAACGTCTCATCCGAAGGACGGTGCTCTTTGACAGTATAGTGTCCCCATCACTACACTGGGGTGTTAGGACCCACACAGACCACAGGGTGAGCACCCCCTGCTGGCCTCACTAACACCTCTTCCAGCAGCAACCTGGTTTTCTCAGGAGGTCTCCCATCCAGGTACTGACCAGGCTCAGCCCTGCTTAGCTTCAGTGGGCAATCAGTCTTGGGCTACAGGGTGATATGGCTGCTGATGTTATGGATCCCAATTCGTTGGAAACTCCTCCGACGAGACATAGGAGTTCCCTACTCAGGGAACGAGGGTTACCATACGTAACCGAGACGTTCCCTACTCAGGGAACGAGGGTTACCATACGTAACCGAGACGTTCCCTACTCAGGGAACGAGGGTTACCATACGTAACCGAGACGTTTCAGGAATCAGCGAATTGTTGAACTATGCTGCTAATGACTGACTTGCGACCATAGTTAGCTAATACTAAAAAGAAGCTATGCCCCTAACCACATGTCGAGAGCTGTAGCTCCAATCAAACAACTTTCCGATGCTGTTTGCGAATGTTCGTTAGAACTATGGTTTCAGGAATAAGCAAATTGTTAAAATATATTGGTAATGATAGAACTTTCGAGCATAGTTGGCTAACAGTGTTTTTGGGAAATGCACCCCAGGCCAATTAATTGGCAGAATTTTGGTCAATTGGATCTGTAATTCAGGGTACGTTTACACGACAACGATATTCTTAAAACTGAGTTTTTCCTTTGAGATTTCCACGTACAGACGACTCCATTGTCAAAATTCACAAGAAAATTCCCCATTCACACGGATCCGCAGAAACGAATAAAAACCCTGTATTCTGCTGCCAGGCCATTAGATGGTCTTGAAACACTATAGACTGAACACGTAATACACATGTGCATGAGGTCATCATCTTCAGAGATTCGCGTTGTTGTTTACACGGAAACCGCTTTAAAAAATGTACACTTTGTAAGCTGTTTTCATTTTTTTTTTTTTTTTTGCATTTTCAGGCTCCCAAAACGCAGTTGTCGTGTAAACGAACGGCCAAAACGCATAAAAAGTTTTACGTTTTTAGTTGAAAAACGGTGTCGTGTAAACAGCCCCTAAACAAAAAGTGTTCATATTTTTTATAGTGAATTTCGAATACATGTTGCAAAATATGCCAACATTAAGGTCTATTATGTATATATCTGCATTTTATGGCAACTATTTGCTGACCGTTTCTAGATTGTCTCAGTTTGGCATGTGTGATGATATATTGTGATCATTAGCCAGTCTATCTATCTTGTGCATGACAGATAAATTGAATGGTTTATAAGCTCAGTGTTTCTGGCTGACCTTCTGCTGAATGTCAGTTTGCATCTGGTCTTATTTATCTGATTGTCCCCCCGATCTGGCCATTCGCCCAGTAAAAGGTGCTGATTTAGAGATGCTATTGCCTCTCTCCTGTCTCTGTTGTCCCTTTTAGCGCCAGACAGTACCTCAGGTGTTATTTCCAAGACAATCGAGATCTGTTTGCAGAAAGAGGGCAACAGCTTCGGCTTTGTTATGCGAGGTGGGTTTATATTCTTAAGAACAAAATGTTGCAGATTTAACTGCAGGTTACAGATTTGTATGTGTTATAATACAGGTGGATCCCATGAGGACTGGCACAAATCTCGCCCATTGGTGGTCACACATGTCCGACCAGGTGGTCCTGCTGACAGGTGATGCACAACCAAAAATTAAGCTTTGAAGGCACTTTACATGGAGAAAAATCATTTTATTATTATGATTGTCATATTCATATAGTAGTCCATGCATAAATATATTTCAGTAGTTTGTGTGGATAGGTTACAGTGAATATCATATCTGTCTATAATGTTGTATCTTTATGTTGTGGAAAACTTCATTCATTTCTTGGTATTTCAAGATTCATTTTACACAACACATAATCAAAGTTTTTATATGATTATGTAAAGTAACTTGCAGTGGATGAGTTAGCTTAGTAGGCTAGTTGATTAGCATGCCAATGCGGGGCAGAATGTTAGCTTAGCACGCTAATTAGTTAGCACAAACTACACAAATCATCAACCAATAACTTAGGATATAATTTTTTTTGTCATTGATGCCATTTTGTAAAATGAATGTCTACTAAAATGTATTGAATCATCGCAAGTGTCCAATAAGCAGTAAGTTAGTAGTATGTGCAAGGTCATGTGATCTCAAAATGGCTGCCATCATGAGGGTCTACCTAGTTTAGAATAAAGCAGCTATTAAAACATATTTACCAGGTACTATTCATTTATTGGTGTAAAACTTTTTTTTATGTGAACTACATTTAACGAACAACTGTAGTCATCTTCCAAGTCTGGACACACTTTTTTGCAATTTAACCAAATCCAGAAAGTAGGCCAGAGATTTCTTTCTCATCTTAGATGGCTAGTTATTATTCTTAGTTTTAGGATGTTCCATGATTCTCTTCTCAAGCACTTTTCCCTACTTTTATCAGCAACACGCAACCTGCCAAAAGAGAGAAATAAATAAACATGTGTCTTGAGGGAAAATATCATCCATAAGATACCTTTGATGTTAGAGACAAAGACTGCCTTGGCTAATGTGTGGAAATTGTATGCATTGTCTAACCTGAAGGCCCCCAGACATTTCATGTGGAAAATATTCTGCTCTCAAACAGGTCTTCTCACATGTAGCATTAATCATTAGTGTGGAATATCAAGAGACTTGTAAAGAAACTAAAACATTCAACTGTGTTGCAACTAGTCATAATTTTAAGGCATCAACCTTATGCTAACTTCAAACTCCATTGGAATCAGTTGCAACTTTTACTTTTGTAACTTTTTTTTTCCATTTAACAAAGTGCACTAAATGCAAAAAAAAAAAAAAAAAAAAACTTTTGAAAGCTTAAGCACTAGTTAACATGAACTTACAATGAAGAATACTTGTAAAGCAATTATTAATTTGAGTTAATGTTAATTGTAACATTTATTAAAACATTTAAGAACAAAAGTGTATTCTGTTAACATTTTCCCATGCTACTAGATTTATATCTGTGATTTATATAAATCACATTTATACAAAAGCTCTTTTTTATTTAAAATGTTTTATTTAAAAATGTTTTTTAAAGAAGAATCTCCTGCTCACCAAGGCTGCATTTATTTGATCGAAAATTCAGTAAAAACAGTAATATTGTGAAATATTATTACAATATAAAATAACTTGTTTCTATTTTAATATATTTTAAAATGTACTTTATTTCCGTGATGGAAAAGCAGAATTTTTGTATAACTGTAATACATTTATTTTTTAGTTTATTTATTTTTTTTCTGTTTAAAAGAACAACATATATTTAACTTTCTGAATTAAAGTATTAATTTTATTTTATTTTATTATTATTATGTTTTATCTTGTTGACCCTAAACGTTTAAATGTTACTGCATATGTTATACATTTAATTCGGCAATAAAATGTGAATGTTCCGCATGTGTTCTCCTGCAGAGAAGGGACTCTAAAAGCAGGTGACCGCATCTTAAGTGTGGATGGAGTGGTTTTACACAGTGCCACTCACAGCGAAGCCCTTACTGTACTGACCCAGTGTGGACAGGAAGCCCTTTTCCAGATTGAGTACGATGTCTCCATCATGGGTGAGTTATTCAATTGCGCTTGTTTTATATGTTGACATGATGAAAACTCCACATGTCCCGGTGGATTAAAATGTTATTAGTTTTGTATGTTGCACTTTAAAAAGGAAATAATGAATTAATCGAAATGTCCTTGCGTTAAAGAGCCCCAATTATGCTTTTTCAGATATTACCTTTCATGCAGTGTGTAATATAGTTGTTTGTGAATGGAAGGTCTGCAAATTTCAAAGTTCAAAGTGCAGGACAAATAAAGTTATTGTCTCCCAAAAGAAAACAACAATTCTGAACTGCCTGAAACGAGTCATCAGTAATTCCAATTTTACTTCCTGCACAAACCTATGTAGGTTTGTAACAAATTAGCATAATGCCAGCCTGTGGTCTTCATTGGCTGCCTGCAAACAACATTTACTTTGACCCTCAAACACTGTAGTTGTAGCTGAGACTGGAAGTTTGGTTTGTGTTGTCGACATATCGAGAAGACACTGTTTTCTACACTGCGAAAACAAATCCACTTTACATGCACCTCCAAAGTATGAGGACTTGGACTCAAATTGATACAATAAAACTGACGCCATCGTTACTGTTTTTATCATTATTTGTATCACAAGTGCTGAGGAAGAGCTGAAATTTAGATATGTTAATGGGTATTCTGTAAACTGTACCAATCACAACAGACTGGGCCATCTGACCAATCAGAGCAGAGTAGACCAATCACAACAGACTGGACCATCTGACCAATCAGGGCAGAGTAGACCAATCACAACAGACGGGACCATCTGACCAATCAGGGCAGAGTAGACCAATCACAACAGACTGGGCCATCTGACCAATCAGAGCAGAGTAGACCAATCACAACAGACTGGACCATCTGACCAATCAGAGCAGAGTAGACCAGTCACAACAGACTGGGCCATCTGACCAATCAGGGCAGAGTAGACCAATCACAACAGACTGGACCATCTGACCAATCAGGGCAGAGTAGACCAATCACAACAGACTGGGCCATCTGACCAATCAGAGCAGAGTAGACCAATCACAACAGACTGGACCATCTGACCAATCAGAGCAGAGTAGACCAGTCACAACAGACTGGGCCATCTGACCAATCAGGGCAGAGTAGACCAATCACAACAGACTGGACCATCTGACCAATCAGGGCAGAGTAGACCAATCACAACAGACTGGGCCATCTGACCAATCAGAGCAGAGTAGACCAATCACAACAGACTGGGCCATCTGACCAATCAGGGCAGAGTAGACCAATCACAACAGACTGGACCATCTGACCAATCAGAGCAGAGTAGACCAATCACAACAGACTGGGCCATCTGACCAATCAGGGCAGAGTAGACCAATCACAACAGACTGGGCCATCTGACCAATCAGGGCAGAGTAGACCAATCACAACAGACTGGACCATCTGACCAATCAGAGCAGAGTAGACCAATCACAACAGACTGGGCCATCTGACCAATCAGAGCAGAGTAGACCAATCACAACAGACTGGGCCATCTGACCAATCAGGGCAGAGTAGACCAATCACAACAGACTGGGCCATCTGACCAATCAGAGCAGAGTAGACCAATCACAACAGACTCGGTCATCTGACCAATCAGAGTAGAGTAGACCAATCACAACAGACTGGGCCATCTGACCAATCAGAGCAGAGTAGACCAATCACAACAGACTCGGTCATCTGACCAATCAGAGCAGAGTAGACCAATCACAACAGACTGGGCCATCTGACCAATCAGAGCAGAGTAGACCAGTCACAACAGACTGGGCCATCTGACCAATCAGAGCAGAGTAGACCAATCACAACAGACTCGGTCATCTGACCAATCAGAGCAGAGTAGACCAATCACAACAGACTGGGCCATCTGACCAATCAGAGCAGAGTAGACCAATCACAACAGACTGGGCCATCTGACCAATCAGAGCAGAGTAGACCAGTCACAACAGACTTAGTCATCTGACCAATCAGAGCAGAGTAGACCAATCACAACAGACTGGGCCATCTGACCAATCAGAGCAGAGTAGACCAATCACAACAGACTCGGTCATCTGACCAATCAGAGTAGAGTAGACCAATCACAACAGACTGGGCCATCTGACCAATCAGAGCAGAGTAGACCAATCACAACAGACTCGGTCATCTGACCAATCAGAGCAGAGTAGACCAATCACAACAGACTGGGCCATCTGACCAATCAGAGCAGAGTAGACCAGTCACAACAGACTGGGCCATCTGACCAATCAGAGCAGAGTAGACCAATCACAACAGACTCGGTCATCTGACCAATCAGAGCAGAGTAGACCAATCACAACAGACTCGGTCATCTGACCAATCAGAGCAGAGTAGACCAATCACAACAGACTGGGCCATCTGACCAATCAGAGCAGAGTAGACCAATCACAACAGACTGGGCCATCTGACCAATCAGAGCAGAGTAGACCAGTCACAACAGACTTAGTCATCTGACCAATCACACTGTCAGACACTGTGAGAAGTGAGGTGATGCTGCAATGTATATTATGAGAAAATGAAGGTGTTATGACCTTGGATGAATGTAAATATATTGTAGGAGACCTTTGAAACTAAATTAGGAACCTTTAAAATAGGATAATAGGAGCACTTTAAGAGAGTGATTGTCCTTTCGCAGACGTTTTCCAGAAGTACTCTGCTTCTCTCCAGCTTCTCTTCTCTTCTCTTCTCTTCTCTTCTCTTCTCTTCTCTTCTCTTCTCTTCTCTTCTCTTCTCTTCTCTTCTCTTCTCTTCTCTTCTCTTCTCTTCTCTTCTCTTCTCTTCTCTTCTCTTCTCTTCTCTGTTTAACCATCTTCTCTATTTATCTAGACGAACAGCAGGTTGTTGACCTGCGAGAGGCAGAGAAAGAACCCCTTTACAGTACTAATGCTGTGAAGGCTAACAATTAGCATAACGCCCACTGTTGTTCTCCTCGAAGAGTTAAAAGGATAATATCTTAGAATATAGAGGTTTGAAATAAACTTTCAGAGCTCAGAACTTCCTGCCCAGTCCAAAATGACTCTTTATTTACTCTAAGCTGCAAAAACGATCTGTTAAGAAACCACAGCTAAACCACACCGTAACAATGCTATCCTTGTTTGTCCTTATCACCTGGCTTCCAGACTCGGTGACAAACGCTTCCGGTCCGCTGCTGGTGGAGATCGCCAAGGCGCCCGGAGCCAGTCTGGGAATTACTCTGACCACTGCCATGCACAGGAACAAACAGGCCATCGTCATCGACAAGATCAAGTCCGCTAGCGTGGTGGACAGGTACACTCTCAGTGGGCCTCATTCATCAAACACAAGCACAACTACTTTCTGTGTAAATTGTAAAACCACTTTTAAGTGTTTTTCTCACGTAAATTGTTTGAGAAAAAAATTCTATCATGTTAATAGTGCATCATTTTTTTCAATTATTCTAATTCTTAATTTTTTTAATACCGAACTTACACAACTGTTTTTATTTCTCCTTACCTAATATGTGTAAAATCATCCTTACGTAAAAACCTTGTTTATAAACCATTTTTCTGTAATTGATTTTACCTTTTCTTACATAAAATTAATATAATTTGCATGAAAATGGTTTCAGAAACAATTTATGTATAATTGAATAATGCATCATTTTTTTCATATACATTCTTTGTGAAATATTTCTTCCACAAATGTATACTTTTTACCTAAATTGTTCACAAAGCCAATTTTATGTCAATGTTTTTAAATATTCCTACATAAAATCTTTCGTAAAGCATTTTATTTCTGTCAAATTTTTTTATTTTAGTGCACAACTGATTTTATTGAATTTTTTTGCAAATTAATCGTTAAACCTTTTATTACGATAAATTACGATTATGATGATTACGATAATTACGATTTCACGTAAATTGTACAACTATACTTTTTTTATAAAAGAAAATTACAAAGCCAATTTTATGTAAATGTTTATTTTTATGTAAATTGATTGTAAAACTCTTTTTACATAATTGTATTTCTTTTCATGTAAATTGTTTAAACCCTTCTTCCCAAAATTATTAACTTTTTACCTAAATTGTTCACAAAACCAATTTTATGTAAATGTTTTTAATCTTCCTACATAAATTGTTTGTAAAACCGTTCTTACGTAAATTATTTTATTTCTCTAAAAAAAATGGCAAAACTGATATCATTTATTTTTATGTAAATTGATCATAAAACTCGTTTTTACTGTTTTTACACAAACAATTTCCACAGAAATTCTTCATCTGTTGAATACAGTTGAACTTAAACAGAAAAATGCGATAGTTATTCTTAATCTCTTATAGTTATTAAGGTGCTTGAGACTTCATTGTTTTTGTTTAGCATTGGAATCATAAGACTCATTTTTGGTATGCAGTTTATACAGTATATTACTGTTTCACAACATTTTGAAGACAAGAAGAAACATAATTCGCTATGTTTTTAACATCCATCCATATTGTGACACATTATTAATATGGTGATTTAGATCAGTTTTACTGTTGTCTCTAACACTTCCCACATTTATGACAGTTCTAGCAGTTCTCTGTTTGCCTCTCAGGTCAGGAGCGTTGCATGTGGGTGATCATATTCTGTCTATAGACGGCACCAGCACAGAGCACTGCTCGGTCCTGGAGGCAACGCAGCTGCTGGCCAGCACTTCTGATCAGACCAAACTCGAGATCCTACCCGCACACCAAACACGCCTGTCCGGAAAACCCCAGGACACTGGTGAGAGAAGGGGGGAAAAATGTGGAATTTGGCGCAGTTTTCCAGACATGGATTAGGCTTAATCAGAGGCGTCTTCAACAGATGGCTAAATCTGATCTTGGAACAGGCCTTAACTGTGTCTGGAAAACTGTCTGTGAATGGGTCAATGACACAACACTTTTTTTTAATCTGTTAATTTATTTGAAAACAAATTATAAATGCAAGTCATACATGTCTTCTATAATAAACATGTTTTTATTTTCTTAATAAAAAAAAAAAATTCTAAATAAAAATATATATTTAATATGATTAAATATTAATTAAAAAATATTAATTTAGTTTATAAAAATATTATAAACATTGAGAAACTTTCATCCATGAAATCAAAATGTAATTGTAAAATTGTAAAATATCATGTGGTACAGCCATGTAATAAAATACAGTGATATTTAACAATTAATAATTCACAATATTTGTTAAAAAAACAACTTAAAAAAATATTAAGATGACATGTTGGTGTATAAAAAAATGTGTCATTACTTTTTACTTAATGGTTACACCACATGCTATTTTAAGAGTCATTCATTTTTTTTAAAAAATACTTTTTTTTTTTACTAAAACATAAAAAACCATAAATAGATACTAATGTATAAAAGAACTTGTCTTTTATTCAAGTTGTATAACTTGAAGACTTGTTCTTCATTTCAAAGAACTTGGTACATGGATTGTTAATTTTTTCCCCCCGCTTTATCTGAGACAGTCATTGAGCAAATTAATTATTAATATATATTTGATGTGATTAAATATATATAAAAAGAAATAGTTTATAAAAATATTATAAACATTGCGAAACTTTCGCTCACCAAATCAAAGTCATGACATTTGTAAAAATACTTTTACCTTGAAAAATATGTTTGTTTGTTTTTTGGAAAATAATGATTAAGATCACAAGTTGTACATTTTTATTATTATTTTTGGTTGGTTGAGCACAGCATAAGGAAATGTAAAAAAAAAAAAAAAAAAGAAAGATGAAAAATCTTCAAAATATGGAAGAGGATTAGGGCCAAACAATAATAAAAAAATAAAACCATCTTGAGATTAAAGTCATTATAATGCGAGATTAAACTCGTTAAATTTCGAGAAAAAAAGTCGAAATACAATCTTGAGAATAAACTCATTAAATATCGAGAATAAAGTCGTTGTGTTTCGAGAAAAAACTCGTTAAATTTCGAGAAAAAAAACTCGAAATACAATCTTGAGAATAAACTCATTCAATTTCGAGAATAAAGTCGTTGTGTTTCGAGAAAAAAGTCGAAATGAAATGTAGAGAATAACGCATTCGATTAGTGTTCATTGCATAGCCTACTGATAGAGGACATGGCAGAGTTGGATCACTTAGTCAAGCTATATTTTAGACTTTCTTTCAGTAACAAAGAATAGAACATTCTTAGGTCTAGGTCGGCTAGGTCTTTTTAGAAGAAAAAATCAGTCCAATTTGCGCGATGTACTCGCTTTTGTCCAACATGAAATTCATCGAGGTTTCAAGGTTTCCCAGGATACCATAAGACGCATTATTAAACTTGTTGATCCTCAAGGTGTCGAATTTCGACGAAGGAGACGCTTGAGAAGACGCCAGTAGGCTACACTTGCGCTGGCCCAAATGCACTCTGGCATATGGACAGCAATGATAAATTAAAACCGTACGGCATTGCCATTAATGGCTGTATAGATGGTTACAGTCGTTACATTCTGTGGATGGAGTCGTACACAACCAACAATGATTAATAATGCGTCTTATGGTATCCTGGGAAACCACGAAACCTCGATGAGGTTGATATCAGTAGGCTAATGAACACTGATCGAATGCGTTATTCTCTACATTTCATTTCGACTTTTTTTCTCGAAATTTAACGAGTTTAATCTCGCATTATAGTGACTTTAATCTCGAGATGGTTTTATTTTTTTATTATTGCTTGGCCCTAATCCTCTTCCATATCAAAACCATAGGAAACCATGAATTAACAAATTACACGAACAACTTGGTGCAAGTATTTTAGACTATATTTTAAAACATTGCTTTGCTTTCTTTATCCTTGGGCAGTCTTATTTGTCATTTAGCAAATAATTATTATATTTAACCCTTAAATGCATGAATGTCTCACCAATCATTATTCAGGTCTTTAGCGACCCAGAACAATATAAAGTACTCCTGATATTAGAGTAACAATTACAGAAAAATAAAATAAAGCATATTTTGTTATCTTCTGGAGCTTGGAAGGGTTCAGTTTGAGCAGATGTTTCATACCATCATCACTGTCCTCGTCAGAGCTCATTTCCCAGTACATTCAGCATCTGGCTCATATTCGCCATCTCAAACATATTATTAAAACCATTTTCAACCACCTTGAGGTATAAAGGTGAAACTGCACTTATTCAATCATCAAAGATTCAATAATTATTGTGCAGAAAAAATATACTTTCACTGAAATATACTTAAAATGAATGAGGAGGAGGTGTTTGTTTAAGGTTTCATTTTATTATCATGAAAATGTCATGGTGTTTGATCATGGTAATCATTCAAAACCTTCACATTGAACCACAGTGCTTTTTAACAAGGGTTACGGCAACTCTTTCTCTGTTTATTTCAAAGGAGGTCACATCATTTTCTTGCTAATTATAGCGATATACACTTCACATGTATCCTCTTCGGATGCCCAAATGAGGACGAGAAAACGTGGATGCCGAAACTTGCTCTGTCATCTCATCTGCCGTCATCTCATTTAATTAGCTTCTCGCTCTGCTTGATGTCGCCCCACGAGTTTTAGACTGCGGGACAGATTTAATCACGGAGACCCGCTCACCCTAGAAAACCAACAGGCTGCGGCCCGATAATAAACCGAGACGCGGTGGACGAAGACCCAGATTAGTTCTTTTCAGCCCCGTTTATATGCAAATTCAGGAGATGAACAGATGTCCAATGGTGCAGACCACATTGCGTTAAAAGCCTGAATTAGTATACGCTTTTACAGCATGCATGAGATCCTCTGAGAATCTAATCAATAGCGTATTATCATAGCATATGATGTAATTGCAGGACTTTATTGGATGCAACCAATGATTGGTCCAATTATAGAAGACGTTGAAACTTCAAACTTGCTAATTCTGGTTCTCCAATCATCCAGAACCGTAGATGCCCATAGATTTCAATCTAGTCCAATTCTTACCCCACGTCTGCTGCCATGTTTCTGCTGCTCAGCATTTAATTACGCCTGCTAAAGCTCCAAGATGGCCTCTTGAATTGATACATTGAGTTTATGATGCCAGGACAGCCTTGACGTCCAGATTTTTGGGCACAGGTACATATGTCCCTAACGGATACGGACAAGTAAAGTAGTTTAGTTTTTCAGCATCTGATCAGACACTATATAGGTCATTCCCTGCCGCGCTGAGAACCCGAGAGAGGAAGTGGAAGGCTATAATGATGGAAAAATATATTTGTGTGTGTGAACCATCAGCCCCGGCATGACTTCAATCAAGAATTGACACCCACTCGCTGGGCCCGTGTCGTAATGTCAGAGAAATTTGGGAGAATAAATGGAGTTTGATATTTTGCCAAATGACTCCTACTTTTTGAGTTCTCATTTTCCATATGCAAATATTATAGCTGACCTTGTTAGAGGAAGAAAATAAAGTATGTCTGGTAACCAGCTCATTTGGGATCGCTGTCTTTGAGATCTTAATAGATATACATATTTGGTATATTCAAAGCAACATTGATATTATGTTACATATGATAGAAGTTAGCCAATCAGATTGACGCTTGTCATTTATTGTGCATTATGATCTGAAAAATCTAGTTTAAAACACATGATAAGACCTTACAAATGTAATATTTGTATTAGCATTGGTTTCATTTTGAAAAGACAACAAAAAGCTTAAATTTAAATGTAATGGGTTGTAGTAAAAATAATCATACACTATAAAATATCTTAAGTATTTTCATGGTAAACGTTTCTTTTCCCCTTAAATATTACACATTTTTGTATCACATTTAATTTAACCTGAACTGACTTTGCCTTGTCATACAAAGTTTAAATTATGATACTTACAATTATGTTAAATTAAATGAAATTATGATACCCTATGATTGGTTGCATCACATGATTTGGCGGACAAACTTTTTTCCAACATTTACAGTATTTGAACAAACTCAATCAAAGTTAACTTTGAGTTAAGTTTAGGTAATATTTTCAGATGTATTTTTGATTTTATTCCCCAAAATATCTCAAATTAATTTCACTTTAAAGTCATTCTATGTAGGAATTGCATTTTCTGTGTATTTTTGAATACATTAATACACTGTAAAAGTAAGTAAGTAAGTAGGTTATGACAACATATGTTTTACATTGCTTTAACTCATCAAAATAAGTAACCCTAACCCAAGTTATACAAGATTCAACTCATTTTTAAGTCAGTTTAATGTAATTTAAGTTGAAATTACTTAAACATTCAAGTTGATTGTACTTAAAAAATTTAAGGCAGCAACTTTTTTTTTACAGTGTTGATCTGAAGAGAAAAAAAAGCGTTATGTCGTTGACCCATGATGGTACTGCACATCCTACTTTGGATGGAAGATTTAGAATTTTTTTTATATTTTTTTATATTTTTTTTAGATTAATCATTTGCAAAGTGTGTCTGTATTTTGCAATACAGAAATTAACTACGCCGAATCTTATAACAAATTATCCCAAGCCACTGCTAATAACCTCAGCGCCAGTCACCTGCTGGTTCAATTTGTGTTTTAGATAAATGACGTGCTCTTAAAAAAGCAGAATTGTAATCTCCTTACTCGAATTAAGCTCCCGTCACATCAGCCTGTGTGGGAGACTTTACCGTCACCATTCCTGGTGTTCTCAATTCCCACATCAAGAGACAGAGTTGTGTTTCTTCAAGACGTAGCAGACGAGCTTAGCATAAGCCACAAGCGAGAGGGATTTAGCTTTCAAACGTTAGAAGATGCTTCATTGGTGCTCACACGAACAGATAGTAGTATTTAACCTGGCTTGTGAAAAATCTGTCTGAAAGTGGCATTGATTAGCGTCTCATCACATCCTGTGTGGCAAAAATACAAACATAATGCTAATATGTAGTGTTACGTGTGCAGGAGATGATGTTTGTTTAGTAGCATACTAAAGATTAAAAGTAGTGAGTAGACTTCATTATAACCTTAATGTGTAACCACACACACAAATACACACATTTCCCCCCAAGCGTTTTAAAGCTTCTTATGGTTTTCCAGAGATGGAGGAGGGTACAGCAAAGCTAAGTTAAAGTTAAGTTGATGAATGTCACATATGTGATGTGGTGTTTCACATCATTAATACCCTGCTGGAAAATTCATCTCAAGTTGGTACTGTGTATTGGAACATGGTAGATGGTTTCTATGGTTCAAAATGGTAAACCACCTTGGATGAACAAACCAGTTGCCTGCTAGATGTACAGGCTTAAGGTGGTAAGATTGATTTTTAAATATGGTGGCTGGTCAACCAGGTAATGACCAACTTTGACCAGCTAGAAACTAGCTACCATATCCATAAACACAATTACTAGCTTCAGATGGATTTTCCAGCAGGGAAAATATACTAAGCATGTTAGGTTCAGTAATAAGTTCAAATATCTAAATTATTATCTGCAGAAGGTTTGTATTTTATGTATTTTTATGTATAGTTATGTATTCTATAGAATACATTTAGAATATGTAGAATACATTTAATGTACTTGTTTCCACTTCAGAGAAAATATAAAAAGATAGTTTAAAAGTCTTGCAGGTTACGAGAAATAAAAGTGCAATTGTGAGAAATCATAATTTATTATGAGATATAGTCACAATTGTGAGATATACAGTAACAATTACAAGAAATAATGTACAAATGATAAAAAAAGAGAAATTAAGTCACAGGTACAAGTCGCAATCATGAGATATATTCACAATTACAATAGTCACATTTATGAGATATAGTCACAATTACAATAGTTACATTTATGAGATATAGTCACAATTACAAGTCACATTTATGAGATATAGTCACAATTACAATAGTTACACTTATGAGATATAGTCACAATTACAATAGTCACATTTATGTGATATAGTCACAATAACAATAGTCACATTTATGAGATATAGTCGCAATAACAATAGTCACATTTATGAGATAGTCACATTTATGAGATAGTCACATTTATGAGATATAGTCACAATTACAATAGTCACATTTATGAGATAGTCACATTTATGAGATATAGTCAAAATTACAATAGTCACATTTATGAGATATAGTCACAATTACAATAGTCACATTTATGAGATAGTAACAATTACAATAAAGTCACATTTATGAGATATAGTCACAATAACAATAGTCACATTTATGAGATATAGTCACAATAACAATAGTCACATTTATGAGATAGTCACATTTATGAGATATAGTCACAATTACAATAGTCACATTTATGAGATAGTCACATTTATGAGATATAGTCAAAATTACAATAGTCACATTTATGAGATATAGTCACAATTACAATAGTCACATTTATGAGATAGTAACAATAACAATAGTCACACTTATGAGATATAGTCACAATAACAATAGTCACATTTATGAGATATAGTCACAATTACAATAGTCACATTTATGAGATAGTCACAATTACAATAGTCCGAATCCACTTTTGCTAGTTTAACGATGGGAAAAATGGTCGGCGCAACCGGTGCATGGTCTAAAAGGGTTGACCCTATTCTCTTAATGAGTAATGGGTGTGCTTTGGGCTCTACGTGCAATAAACCAATCAGAGTCCCATTCACAAAATAATAAAATAATTAAAAATAAGTCGCAATTATGAGAAATTATGAGATATATAGTCGCAATTGCGAGAAATAATGTCCCAGTTATAAGAATAGGACTCAATTATGGGAAATATTTACAATTATGAGATAAAAAATCACACATTAGTTATAGTCACAATTATGAGAAATAAAGTCAAATTTTGTAAAATTAAGTTGCAATCATGAATAAAAAGGCACAAGTACAAGATAGTCGCAGTTACGAGAAATGCTGTCGCAATTTTGATATAGTCGCAATTAGGAGAAATAAATTCCCAGTTATGAGAAATAAAGTCTCAATTACAAGATATAGACCTTATTTACATCAGTGCCATCTTTGGACTTGTGAGGCTGTCATAATTACAATCGTAATATTCAGCCTATGTTTTATTAATAATGTTGCCAATTGGTAGGCTTTCGCAGTCTATGGTAATATTAATACTTTTACATTTTATTTTTTTCAGCACATTTTTAATTCATTTTGTGTGATAAACAATTGTGATTCTGCATTTGGTCGTCACTTGATGTCCAGAATCTGGGTCCAAAACCACTGCCCTGCAATAAATTACTTGTTCAAGTGTGCTTGATTAATTTATCAAATAAATTATACTGTCTTTTAAATTCAGTCTTCTGCTACTGTCAGACTTACTGCATTATAAGAGCTTGGAGATACTGCAGTCCTCCAGAACAAATGAGAACAAGCACAAACAGAGGCACTCAATTATACGGCCTGCCTCTAGCAGCAGGACTTCATTAGCCTGTTTGCTAATGAGCTTTCTCATTGTTTTGCATGCACATTCATTTTCCACAGACCAGTATTAGAGACGATAATGCGACTTCAACAGACCCTCAAGACTCCAAATGATGGATTTCAGTGTTCAAATGAGTATTAATGAGAACAATATTTAAAGAACACCACATAGTTGGAGTACATAAAGTTGCATATGTAAAAAAAAAAATGTTTTTAACCATTTTGTCATTATTTATTCTGAGAAGCATGTAATTCATTTCTCAACTCAATTTAGTCATTCATTTTGTGTGTTTAGTGAAAGTTCAGAAAAGTGACCACCCGCACTGCTGGGACCCCTGTGTGAACTACTGCCATTCTCAACATCCTGGTCACTGCAAGACATCGACATGGACCTCTGCTTCCAGTAACCCATCCAGCTCTCAGGATTACTGCAAATGTAACCACAATAAATCATTTTTAAAGTTACAGTTATCCCCTTTTACAATGAGTATTTTCAAACGCAGTAAAAATACTGCAAATTTTAAATGGGCATTAAAGTGCGGTCCCACTGCGAAATTTTCCCGGATGATATACACTCATTTAAAGTCACCATGAAATCAAAATTGACAATTCTCCTCTTCCTTCTACTGTAGAAAAATAAAGCCAAAAGATCCCAGGAACGGTCGTTGCTGATTATGTTGTTCGTAGCTAGAGTCCCGACAGCTGACAATCATGACATTACACCCTGTTTTTATAGCATCAAATAACTAACTAAAACCAAACTTATTGAAAAAACTACCTAAAATGACATAAACTATCTTTGGAAAAACAATTATTTTAAGTGTAATTAGATTTTTTTTTTTGGCTAGCGTCCCATTCGATTAAGTGTTCAAGTTGGTCACGCACCTTGAATTTGCCACATTGACCAAAGGAAAGGTGCTTGGTACATCGCTACATTGACAATAAACAATGGACGAAATGTTGCTAATGTGACAGCACAATTTTGCAGTGTTTTTTGTTTTGTTTTTACAATTTAGTTTTCACATTTTCTTCATGAAATCTATTTCTCTATCATCCATCTTCTTTTACTTGTGAAATGGCATTACGTTTATATGGAAAATTGTTCTTAACCCAGACATCCAACTCCCAGTGGTTGCCTCCAAATCGAATATAACATCCCCTTAAATAACAAATGCATAGAGGAGTGGATAGATCTGCAAAGACTAGCAAGGGACCAATAGAATATGGATCATTAACCTGCAGTGAGCCACTCAGTCAATTGGACCATTGCCATCTCTTTGATTATTTTTTTTTAAAATACAGTTACACTGCCTGAGTTTCTCTCTGTTTTCCACTCTCTTCTCCTTAGCTTTAGTCTGCACTAACTTCTCTCCTGGGTCCACCACCACATCGGGCATGACCAGCCAGGGTTCCAGCACGCTGCCCCGGGCTGCTCCTCCCATGAGCCCGCGCAACTCCATGCTAAAGAGGAGACAGCGGAAAAAAGAGCACAAGAGCTCCTGTAGGTGACTGGATCGGTTTTAATGTTGTGATATTTTCTGCTTGAAAGGGTCTAAGACAGCATAGTAACTAAATTATATCTTATAAATGACTGATTTGTAATCCTCTAAGTAGGCTTTTAAATGGCTTTTCATACAGAATATACACCTGACTGATTCAATTAAAGTTAGCATGTTGCTAAGCTAATTACACAGTAGTCTATTAGTGCATTCAAGTCATGTTGGAAAGATCATTTTTACAGGTTGAACGCATATGAATGCCACCAAAAAATTCGGAATTACAAGTGAAGAAACTGAGCCTCAGAGTTTGCGCCGTGTAAGTAAGAAAACATGGTGGACTCAACTAGCTAAGTTGCATGTACAAAATATGATAGCATATCGCAATTATGATAAAATATAGATACAAGCCAGTTTACAACACCTTCATAAATTCAATAAATACATAAAAAAGCAAAAACACACTTGATGAGTATTCTTAATTCATCATATTGTATTTAAAAAATCTTGCTGCTTTTTTTGTAGAAAAGGTCTTGCTCAGACCAAACTGGTTTAAGCGCACCTGACACCGTAATTACAACTTCCCAACTATAAATACAAACTTCCCAGAAGGATTTGAATGCACCATAAGCACTGTTAGGCAACATAGCATGCAGATATTGGCTAAATAGTCTGTTTTTAATTAGTTTAACTATTTTTTATGTCAATTAAACTTTTTACTTACCTACAAATGTTAGCATATTGCTAAGCTAATGACTCAGAACTCTAGACACAACTAAGCAATACCTAGCGCACACGATTATTGGGTAAATAATCCATTTTTTAATTAGACTGACCTATTTATCTGTCGATTGAACTTTTAGTTAGATGTTAGCATGTTGCTAAGCTAACAACACAGTACTCTAAGCACTGTTAGAAACACAGTCTAACTAGTCTACTTGTTATTCAACTGTTTTTATCTAGCAATAAAACAATTTTTACTTGTAGAAATGTTAGCATGTTGCTAAGCTAGCAACAAAAAGCACTAACAACACATCTTGCTTCATTCCTCCATCTTGCATAGATTTTTCACTAGGTTTTGGAAATAGTTTCACTTTTAGGGACTGTTCACACAGAACTCGTTTTTTGTGTGTGTGTGTGTGTAAACAACAGCTTGTTCGACCATTGCGTTTGTGTCTTGTGCATGACACAGTAGTTCAACTTTTTTTTAAATGCATCTCTACACCTTGCAGGGGTTTTTTTTCCATTCCATTTCCCTATGCCTCGTGTTTTTAAATGCAAAAACATGTTCTGTGAATGGTCCCTTAATGGGTTAAATCCAGTACATTAATGATACCTCTGTGTTGATGTTTCTTTCTGTTTAGCCGTGTCTTTAGCCTCAAGTTCTGTGGGCCCTGGTGGTCAGATAGTCCACACAGAGTCCAGTGAGGTCACTCTGAGAGGAGACCCTCTCAATGGTTTTGGGGTTCAGCTACAAGGTGGAATATTTGCGACAGAGACCCTCTCTGCACCCCCTCTTATACGCTTCATCGAGCCGGACAGCTCGGCCGAAAGGTACGTCCCAAACTTTAACTCAACCGTTATATCCATGCTCAATCATGCACATATAAAAACACTATTCGGTGCCACAGCAGACTGAGGATCCGTTAAAAATGCAACCAGATCTTGTAAAGACTTCTATTTTTTTTTTTAAAGATTATGCCGTACGACAGAGCAGGCGTACACTGTCTCGGAGAGAGGCGCTTGAAAATGATCAAGCTGGATGTGTGTTGATATTACCTCAGAATCTGGGTCAACACTCGGCAGGAGGCTCACACAGCAAAAATCACGCCTTTTATCAGCAACGTTTAAGAAAGAGGCATTAATTTTTTATATATTAAGAGACTGGAATGTGTCACTGTTGCATTTTGTGTTAAAAGGGAGGGAAAAGTTTAGGAAGGGTCTCCAAAACTAAAATCTATCCACTGGAAAGAAAGTGCATCAACATCTCATCTGAACATGCGTTTTCTTAGACAGCTTTGATACTAAATGGAGAGCGAATGGATCCTAGCTTACAGTATGCTTCTCAGATGTTTCTCCTGAGAAAAAGACCCCATAATCTCACGTCACAACTAGAGTTTCATAAGAGATCTCAGTGATTCTCAAACAGCTCTTGGATATGCCAAGATACCAAAGTCTTCAATCAGAAGTTCAAAATCTCAACATTTCTCATCAGATTGTTCTGAGAGCAGATGAGAGCCACTTTCATTTTATAGCTCCAAACTCATATTGCATGTCAACAATTGTCTCAATTGGGTCTCTTTGTGTTTGTCCAAAGATATTTTGGAGAAACATCTGAGACTGAGTTGCTACATCAACCATAGCTGCCAACTTTTGAGTTTTGCTTGGAGTGAGATTTATGTGATAGCATTAATTTATGTGTTAGCATAAATGTTTTTTTATTATTTCAATTCAATTCAATTATTGTGATTTGATTTAATATTGACTCATTTGGATAAATATTAGGTAGGCTACACAAGATAGGCATTCATTTTTCTCAAGAAAAAAACAACTCACCTAATGCTGTAAACATACAGAGAGCCCTATCAGCTGGCAGTATTATTTAAGGTTAAAAATAACACAAATTAAATATAATGCAATATAGTACACATATTTAGCAAAATACTCTCTATAGCTCTTTTTTTCTAGCCAACTAACCTGCTATAGCCCATATTATGGTCATCAAATGGCTTTCCTGAGGTAAATGTTATGTGACATTCTCCAGCTGTTTTATTGACCCCTTTGTTTGATTGATTGGTCGATATTATGTATGAGGAATATACATTTCGGTAAGTTGTTGTAGGCTACTGTATCTTTCAACAGTGTTCATTCGTGTTTAACGTTATTTAGGCCTACTATCAGCTAGAGATGATCGGGTCACGTGCCGCTAGGGATCTGTCGCGTCACAATTACAAGCGCCAAAACGGTATTTATTGTCTGAATTTCGTAATAAAAGTGACAGAATCTGAGAGCTGAGATTTTTTTTATATCATAAGTAACCTGCTCTGTCTAGTCTGTCGGTCCTCTTTGCTTCGCGATGTGTGAGAAAATGGATGTGTGGCGTGAGAGCGTGTGAAAAGTGTCAATTGCGTGTGTCTCACGGTGAATGCGTGAGAGTTGGCAGCTATGCATCAACAGCTTTGTTAACTTTTACTAACATTTTGCTTGTCTCATTTGGGTCTCTTACTATTTGTCCAAAGATATTTTATAAGAAATATCTGAAAATAAGTTTTGCTTTGCTAACTTTTAACATTTGGCTAAGTCTAACTCTTATTGCATGCCAACAATTGTCTCACGGTCTCTTTTTATTTATCCAGAAAATCATAACATCCGAAACTAAGTTGCCACAGACGGTCTCAGCTGTTTTGCTATGCTTCAATTTGGTTAACTGTAGCTCTAAATGCTTCTTGCATGTCAAAGATTGTCTCATGGGTCACTTTTTATTTGTCTACCAGAATGGAGAAAAATCTGAGGCTAAGTTAATAAAAATGTGCCTTCTCAGCTGATTTGTTACTCTAACGTTTGCTAGCATTTTGCTAACTATAGCTCTAAGTTTTTACTGTCTGTCAACAATTGTCTCATTTGGGTCTCTTTTTATTTGTCCAAAGGGGATAGCATCTGAGACAAAGGTGCTACATCTGCTGCTTTGCTAACTTTTGCTAGCGTTTAGCTGGCCACAGTAACTATTGTTCACTCTATAACTCTTACTGCATTTCAGCAATGTAGGTATCATTTCATACAAAGGTGTTATTTCAGCTGTTTTGCTAACATTTTGCTAACCATAGTTATAAGTTCTTGTTGCATATCAACGATGGTCTTGTTTCTTTTTATTCATCCAAAGGAAGTTTAGGATAAGCATCTGAGACAAATGTGCTACATCTGCTGCTTTGCTAACCTTTTGCTAGCGTTTGGCTAACTATTGCTCTATCCAAAACTCTTAATTTATGTCAATAATTTAGGTCTCTTTGTAGGAATTTTAGGAGAAACATCTGAGACTAAGTTCATACAAAGGTGTTTTTTTAGCTGTTTTGTTAACAATTTGCTAACTTCATCCACACATTCTCTCTAATATCAGCAAACCCAACACAAGAAAATGCCTCACCATGACAGAGTCAAGCTCTACTTTTATTTGCTGTCACTGGATGAGAACCTAAACAAACTCCCCATATATATTCAAACCTGTAAATGTGTCCGTTTCTGTTTGTTTTTGTAGCTCAGTGCGTGAGTCAGTCCTGGTGTGAGATTGTTGTACCATGAAGCGAGTGATCTGATGTGTGTTGAGCTGTATTGTACTGTGGCAGTGTGTGACATTTGTGGTGTTTGGCCTTGAAGTCACTAAATGTCAGGTCAGTTGTTGTCATCCATACATACACGGCTTCCCACAGTGACATTGGGCTTGCATTTAGAACCATGTGAATACAATATGCTTATTGTAAGTCATGCATTTTTGTTGTTCATGTTTGATAAAATCAACTTTTTATATTGACATTAGTTTTGTACAGTCAGACTTGTGACTATTTGCATGAAGTCTGGTCCACATTACACCTTATTTTGGCCAAGAACCGCCCAATTGACCTATCGGTAAGCCCCGCCCCCCTTAGTTACTGTTGCGAACTCGGACAAACAAATAGAGTTGCTAACTGTCATTCAATGGCAGCTGTCAGTGTGAAAACCTTGTCCCAAGACACAGAACGACCACCTCTTGCCGAGGAGCATTCATGCAGGACTTAAATATACCATGGAGGGATATATAAAAGATTTTAAAAATAAATACGGTAGGTAACAAGATTCATTTGGAAGCAAGGGTCTTCCAAATGAATCAGATCGCAATGCAAGCGGGAGAAGCCTCATGTTACGGTCGTCACGATCGCAGGATCAACACTGTTGAACACATGTACCGCAGAGTAAGATTAAATTAATTTACATTTAGCCAGTTTAATATACATGGAGAGGCACTGAATTGTAAACCAGTCTGTACATGACATGAGCACAGTTAGCTATTTAGGTTTATACGTTAGCATGGACGTTTTCGTCTTGATTGGGATTGGGGTTGAATCCTTAAGGAACCAGGTTACTGCGCCCACATCATTGGATTAATACACAGCGTAATCCAAAGCAGACATTTTGCTCTGTCTTGTTTGGGTTTAAGAAATGTAATAAAATAAATTCCATTACCATTTTTTTTAGCATAGAAAGTGCTTCAGATCTTCCAATATTTCTCTATGGCGCCGAAACCTAAAGATGTCCGAGTTCCGGTCCCCGTGCAACTGATACCCAACTGCCATTGGCTCACCTGCGTTCAAGGGGAGGGGCTTACCGATAGGTCAATTAAAATCAATCACTGGATGAAGAAAACAAGAAACCACCAATATTTCTTGAGCTTTTTAGTACTTCTCTCATTTTGATTGGCAGGTGTGGGCTTCTCCAGGTTGGAGACAGAGTCTTATCCATCAATGGAATTCCTACAGAAGATGGAACGCTGGAAGAGGCCAATCAGCTGCTCCGAGATGCTGCTCTGGCCAATAAGGTCACACTAGAGATTGAGTTTGATGTGGCAGGTTAGTGAGCTTTCCCGTGATTTCCACGGAGAGTTCATAAAACATGAACTATTTCAGTTTCTATTGGTATTTGATTGAAAATCGGTATTTGTGTTTCAACATAATTTATTACTTACTTTGCTGAATGGCCAGAATCTGTCGTGCCTAGCAGTGGAACTTTCCATGTGAAGCTGCAGAAGAAAAGAGGAGTGGAGCTGGGCATCACTATCAGTGGTAAGACCTGAATAATCTTGACATCTATATTCTTCATTTAGTTTGCTTTCCTGATGTTTTCATTTTCATTCAATTCCCTTTGAATCTTTTTTTCTGTGGAGATTTTAAGATTTAAGATGTTCTCTCCCTGGCCTATTTTTCCATTCTCCGTTTCACTCTTCAAACTCACAGAGATGTAGTTAAATTTGATATCCCTAAAGACATAAACCTCATACAAATGTTTTGACATCCACTCCAGTCGTCATGTTCTGTGTCACCAAACACGGATCGGTTTTCCTCATGGAGCGTGTTCATATCCAGGCCACCCGATACGGCACATCCCATCTCGTCCATGTCATGAAGTTATATTAGCACTGATAAACCGAGCCCCTTCTCTGAGGAAGTGTTTACGCTGCTCTCCCAGGCTTTCCGTGGGCTTGTTTACTCAAGAAGAGCTCTTGCGTCTGTCTGGCTTCTTTCCATCTGACGTTCCTCTGAAGCTTCTTTACACTAAGGGATCATGGGCCGTTAAACTTGTATTTTACTTGCACGAGGGTTGATTTGAATCTCAAGCTTTGCCACGTGCACAAGAAGTGTGTCCGTCAGTCAAAGGACTAAAGCAGAAGCACTTCTGACAGATTCAGAGCCTGAAAGTTTAAGTACAATTCTTATCTCGTCCTTCAGACGTCTTAGACATCTTACTGTACTTGGCGTATAGTAATGCGTAAGATGCACTTTGAAGGTATGAATAGAGTTTGAAATAGAGCTGCATGATTCTAGAGAAATTTAGATTCACGATTTTTTTGTTTCAAATAGAGATCACGATTCTCCCGCGATTCTGAACAGACAACCAAACAAAATAACATGTCATTAGAATATGTTCTGACAAAATGTTAATTTCTGTGGTCTATTTAAAAAAATGTAATGAATGATTCAATGACTCGCTCATAAAGGCTCCACTTGTTTCATTTCTGGATGAATCAGCGTTTTTTGAACAAATCTCTTGAATGAATGATTCAATGACTCACTCATACACTTGTTTCATTACTGGATGAATCAGCGTTTTTTGAACAAATCTCTTGAATGAATGATTCAATGACTCACTCATACACTTGTTTCATTACTGGATGAATCAGTGTTTTTTGAACAAATCTCTTGAATGAATGATTCAATGACTCACTCATACACTTGTTTCATTACTGGATGAATCAGCGTTTTTGAACGAATCTCTTGAATGAATGATTCAATGACTCACTCATACACTTGTTTCATTACTGGATGAATCAGTGTTTTTGAACAAATCTCTTGAATGAATGATTCAATGACTCACTCATACACTTGTTTCATTACTGGATGAATCAGCGTTTTTTTGAACGAATCTCTTGAATGAATGATTCAATGACTCAATTATACACTTTACTTGTTTCTTTACTGGATGAATCAGAGTTTTTTGAATGAATCTCTTCAGTGACAAATGCATTTTGTACAAATACACACAATAATATTGTAAATAGCTAGTTGCATAAGGTATACATTTTTAAGCATATTTACTGCATATATTTTTAACAGACACTTTTATCACTTCATTAGTAAATGTGTTCACAGAAAATAAATAAATAAATGTTTTATTTTGTTATTATTTTAGATGATTACTGATGTATTATATATTATTATGTAAATTTAGTGTTTAGTCATTTTGCGTACATTTAATTCGCCATCAAACAATAATAACATTTTATTAAAAGTGCATATTTTTGCTTTCGAAGGACTAATTTTATTAGTACAGTTACTTCAAAGTCTAATCTATTGGATTAAAAAAATAGTGTTTAATTTATTATTTTATATTTTTTATTATATATTATTATATTATTGCATTATTATTTTACATTTTCATTTAATTACATTTTTTCTATATATTATTGATTTGTTGTGTTATTTTATATTTTAATTTAGTGTCATTAGTCATTTCCTATTCATTTCATTTGCCATCATAATTTCGTATTCAAAGTACACATCTTCAAACGATTCATTTTATCATTACAGTTCCCTGAAAATCGAATCCATTGGCGAAAATAAATGCACTATTTAATTTATTATTATATATAATTTATTTTATTGTTTTGTTTTTCAATTCATTAAATTCATGCAATTCATTTAAAAATCTAATATTTATACAGTTATACAAAATAAATATGTAAAAAAATCGATTTTCGGCCAAGTGCATGCAAAATCTCCGGTTTCGGCCCAGAATTTTCATTTTGGTGCAACGCTAATTATTATTTTAAATGTTCATGTAATTTATTCGATTTTATATGACTGATTTATATGTAACTTTGGTTCTTCTGGCCCAGCTTGAAGGAGCCTGTGAACTGCAGTCAAGCTTGATTGTGACTGTAAGATCATCCTCTTTCCTCTGGCTCTCTCTCTTCATCTCTCGCCCAGTTAAATCTTTCTCCCAGAAATACTTTCTGCTGAGTATCTGAACATAACGGATGATGTGTCGTGTGTTTTCAGCAGCCTCAGGCGGAGAGCATTGTGTGTGTTCCAGCTCTTCAGACCAAATCTTGAGATGTGAAACGTGGTTTTCGGATCCTCTGTATTACCATGATATTCTTCGAATTAGCTTTGAGTACTATTTAAATTTCATGATATATATCAAAGCACCGTGTGCCACGGCACTTTTTCATGGAGGATACTCTCATCACCCATGATCAACTGGGGAAAAACCTTCTTATTTCACTTGAAATCACTAGTGAGTTCATTTGCATCTGTTAGAAAGCCAAACCAGCCAATGGATGATGGGTATTTTTACACTTGTGGTGGAATTTTGGTCTTGAAATGTTTTATTCTATCTGCACAAAATATTCCCTCTGAACGTCTTTCTCAAGCTTATGCTGGATCCAGTTTTGACTTTTGCCTTGAAACCGTGTTTGTGGGGGGGTGTTTTAGTGTGTGTGTGTGTGTCACACTGAAACACTGCTGTTTTCCCATCTTTCTGCAGCCAGTAAGAAACCAGGAGAGCCTCTTATCATCTCTGACATTAAAAAAGGCAGCATGGCCCACAGGTATGAACACACACTGCCAAAAACACTTTTAAAATGTTTATGATCCTATAGAAAGATGATCCTAAATATAAATCCTATTATTTATTTTTATCATTTTAATTTATATAATTGTTTTTGCCTCTTAGAAATATAAATCCCTATAAATATACTTGGTCTTAGAAATATAAATCAATTTTATTTTATATGTAATTAGTTTTGCTTCTTAGAAATATAAATATATATAAAATTATATTTATTTATTTTTATTTTAAGACTTAAAATGATAATATTCAGATTATACGTGGAAAATATCAAATTAAATTTGAAACATGATATCTGATTCTGAAGTATTTTTGCTCTTATAAATATAAATCCATGTGTGTGTGTGTGTGTGTGTGTGTGAGAGAGAGTGTGTGTGTGTGTGTGCGTGTGTGCGCGCGTGTGTGTTTGTCTGTATTTGTGAGTGTCTGTGAGTGTGTGTTGTATATGTGTATGTGTCTGTGTGTGTGTGTGTGTGTGTGTGTGTGTGTGCGTGCGTGCGTGCGTGTGTGTGTGTGTTTGTCTGTGTTTGTGAGTGTCTGTGAGTGTGTGTTGTGTATGTGTATGTGTGTGTGAGTGTGTGATTTTGTCCTAGAAATGTATATCCGTTTTATTTAGATATATTTAAATACATTTATTTAAACATATATTTATAAAATAAAAAAACATGATTTATATATTTAAGAGCTAAAACAATTATTATTGTTATTTTTATATATAAAAAAATGAGATTTAAAAAATGATTTCAGAAATGAGCCCTATTTCATTTTATATATACTTTTTTTTTAGTTTTTCTTCTAAATATAAAAATGTAAATTATTTTATTATTTTTAAGGTTTTTGCTCTTAGAAATGTATGCCCATTTTATTTTATTTTATTTTATTTTATTATTTTATTTTATATAATTTGTTTTTGTTTCTTAGAAATATAAATCCCTTAAATCGTATCTGCTTTATTTTAAGACTTAACATTTTTATATTCATATTATATTTGGAATCTATAAAATAAAATTTTATACATGATATCGAATCCTGAAATATTCCACAGACAAATTAGAATTATCATCGATTACATTATTATGTAATGTCCAGTAGGGGGTGACGAACTCCATATATGATTTATTACAGTCAAATAGAGTGCTTTCTTTACATGCTTTATTATATAAAGTTGATATTTTATAATCAAAATTGTATCGTAAATACTCGTTCTATCCTTTCTCGTTTGGAGAAAGAAAAAAGAAGTGCAGAGTTTGTCGAGGACTCGCTCCTCAGGTTTGTCTGTGGGACTGAAGAGCATTTGATGTTTTTTTCCTGCAGAACAGGAACTCTGGAGCCCGGAGACAAGCTGCTAGCCATAGATAACATCCGCCTGGAGAACTGCTCCATGGAAGACGCCGTCCAGATCCTCCAGCTCAGCGAAGACCTGGTCAAACTCAAAATCCGCAAGGATGAGGACAACTCGGGTGTGTGTGCTGATGTGGACCCGCAGTCCATCCCACTAAACCTGTGAAGAACACGTGAAGCTCATCAGTTCCTTTTTTAAAAGAAAGAAATGGGGAAATATATTTAGCTTTTATGAAAAACCTATTTTTTTAGGATGACTGTGTATTTGGCTGTTTTGGGCTTTTGAGTTCCCTTCTCTTTATCAATATTCTCTTAGAAGATTTTCAACAGTGATTTAAATTATTACAATGTAGTAGATAAAAAAAATACATCAGGATGACAAACATTATCATGATGGTAGTTTACCATTTAAATAACATACATTGCATTATATATATATATATATATATATATATATATATATATATATATATACAGTATATATTTATGTATATTTATTTTTGCCTCTTAGAAATATAAATCCATTTTTATTTTATTCATTGTTTATCTTATTTATGGTTTTGGCCTCTTATATTTCCCCCTTAGAAAGATGAATTCTAAATTGTATTTTCTTATATTTTATTTTATATATATATATATATATATATATATATATATATATATATATATATATACTTGTTTTGCCTTAAACATCACTTAAAATCTTTTTATTTAAAGTGATAATTTATATATAATAAAATAAAATTAAAATGTATATAATATATATATATATATATAAACTTAAAAATATGTTGTTTATCTGATATAGTTATTTTTTATTTTATTATTTTATATGATTGTTTTTGCCTCTTATAAAGATAAATCTATTTTTTTATTTTTTCATATTTTTGTCTCTTATAAAAGTAAATCATTTTTTTATTTTGTTGGATCATTTATCATATACATATATTACACGTAATTTAAGATATAATTATAATTTAACATTCTCATCTTTTATCATTTATCAAAACTTTATCATTTATGCTGATAAATTGTAAAAAAAAAAAAAAAGAAAAAAAAAATATAATAAAAGGTTGTTTTGCCTCTTAGAAATATAAATATAAATACATATATATATAATTATGTTTGCCTTTTAGAAAAAAAATGTAATATGAAATATGAGCTGGTTAAATGCTTTAATTTCATTAAGCAAAAACAAAGTTGTTCCAAAGTCAATCAGTCAATCCAAAATAAATGAACCAACCCTATTTTGATTAAAACCATTTCAAATCATACTGAAAATCACACTGAAAGCGCATCAATGTGTCCTTCAACATTCAACCAGTAGGTGTCAGTAGAACTACATAAAATGTTAAAGATTCTCTTATCCAAGGATGCAACTAATGACAAAACCCTGATGTTCAACACTGTCAATCAAACATTTATCCACTCTTTCTTTGTTGCTATTTTCTGCATTTATAATATTGAAGTCATCAAAACGATAAAAATGACACAGTGTATATATCCTTTATGTGTCACTTGAGTTATTTTGTTGACATGATAGACAGAGTTCTTTCAACATCTCAGACATTTATCATGTTTTGTTATGAGGCGAAACACAGTGTGCGGTCAGAAGAACAGCAGACGAAGTGTCTCGTCGTTCCTCAGAAGTGAAACTGTGCGGGTTGAGTCAGCAGATGGGTCTATTTACAGCTCCAGGAGAACATCGTGTTCACCATTCACTCATGATATGTTGATTTTTAATGCGTGTCTGATATCTAAGAGTAGTTGGTCAGATGTGTGTCATTGTGTGTGTGTGTGTCCAGACGAGCAGGAGTCGTCCGGCTCCATCATCTACACGGTGGAGCTGAAGCGCTACGGTGGCCCGCTGGGCATCACCATCTCCGGCACCGAGGAGCCCTTTGACCCCATCATCATCTCAGGCCTGACCAAGAGGGGTCTCGCTGAGAGGTCAGATGGGTCGACTCCCAAAACACCCCTGTGACAGAGAGACACCAGCACATACACTCTCTCTCTCTCTCTCTCTCTCTCTCTCTCTCTCTCTCTCTCTCTTTACATTCTAAAGCCTGAATATTAAATACACACATTTTGAATGATTTTTGATTATGCATTTCATAATACGTATTGTTGCACAGCACACTATAGTGTAAAAGACAAAACGTGGCCATAATAATAATAATAATAATAATAGTCAGGGTAATTCAGCTATATTAAATATTTTTTATTTGAATAAAACCAGTAAATTTAGACTATTCTTCTTAGTTGCTGTTGTTGTTGTTGTTGTTGTTAAGTATCATTATATTATTAAAGTTCATATTATTATTATTATTATTATTATTAATGAAATATTCGATTATTCATAATTAAACTTTTTTCTCCCAGTTTTTTAACCTCTTTTGTCTGGTAACCTAAGCTTATGCCTTATGCGGAAATATATAAATTATTATTAATTAAAAAAAATTTAATGTTATCACTGGAAAAAGCAATATTAATAATAATAATAATAACTGGGTAATTCAGTCATATGAAATAGTTAAAAATATGATAATAATTATTATTATTATTAAAATAGTAATTATGTACTTACAATGAAACTGTTTTTCTCACATTTATTAATTAAAAGTTAGATTCTATATTATTTTAAATATAGCACACAAGTCTACAATTATGATTCGTGATTTGTAGATCTTGGCACACTTACACACGCGCGCACAAACACAACACACACAAAACACTGTGAAGCAACACATACTGTATATTGGTCATGTTAACTCAAAATATTCAAGAATGAATGTGCTACATACAGTGAGGAAAATAAGTATTTGAACACCCTGCTATTTTGCAAGTTCTCCCACTTAGAAATCATGGAGGGGTCTGAAATTGTCATCGTAGGTGCATGTCCACTGTGAGAGACATAATCTAAAAAATAAAATCCAGAAATCACAATGTATGATTTTCTAACTATTTATTTGTATGATACAGCTGCAAATAAGTTTTTGAACACCTGAGAAAATCAGTGTTAATATTTGGTACAGTAGCCTTTGTTTGCAATTACAGAGGTCAAATGTTTCCTGTAGTTTTTCACCAGGTTTGCACACACTGCAGGAGGGATTTTGGCCCACTCCTCCACACAGATCTTCTCTAGATCAGTCAGGTTTCTGGGCTGTCGCTGAGAAACACGGAGTTTGAGCTCCCTACAAAGATTCTCTATTGGGTTTAGGTCTGGAGACTGGCTAGGCCACGCCAGAACCTTGATATGCTTCTTACAGAGCCACTCCTTGGTTATCCTGGCTGTGTGCTTCGGGTCATTGTCATGTTGGAAGACCCAGCCTCGACCCATCTTCAATGCTCTAACTGAGGGAAGGAGGTTGTTCCCCAAAATCTCGCAATACGTGGCACCGGTCATCCTCTCCTTAATACAGTGCAGTCGCCCTGTCCCATGTGCAGAAAAACACCCCCAAAGCATGATGCTACCACCCCCATGCTTCACAGTAGGGATGGTGTTCTTGGGATGGTACTGTACTCATCATTCTTCTTCCTCCAAACACGTTTAGTGGAATTATGACCAAAAAGTTCTATTTTGGTCTCATCTGACCACATGACTTTCTCCCATGACTCCTCTGGATCATCCAAATGGTCATTGGCAAACTTAAGACGGGCCTTGACATGTGCTGGTTTAAGCAGGGGAACCTTCCGTGCTATGCATGATTTCAAACCATGACGTCTTAGTGTATTACCAACAGTAACCTTGGAAACGGTGGTCCCAGCTCTTTTCAGGTCATTGACCAGCTCCTCCCATGTAGTTCTGGGCTGATTTCTCACCTTTCTTAGGATCATTGAGACCCCACGAGGTGAGATCTTGCATGGAGCCCCAGTCCGAGGGAGATTGACAGTCATGTTTAGCTTCTTCCATTTTCTAATGATTGCTCCAACAGTGGACCTTTTTTCACCAAGCTGCTTGGCAATTTCCCCGTAGCCCTTTCCAGCCTTGTGGAGGTGTACAATTTTGTCTCTAGTGTCTTTGGACAGCTCTTTGGTCTTGGCCATGTTAGTAGTTGGATTCTTACTGATTGTATGGGGTGGACAGGTGTCTTTATGCAGCTAACGACCTCAAACAGGTGCATCTAATTTAGGATAATAAATGGAGTGGAGGTGGACATTTTAAAGGCAGACTAACAGGTCTTTGAGGGTCAGAATTCTAGCTGATAGACAGGTGTTCAAATACTTTTTTGCAGCTGTATCATACAAATAAATAGTTAAAAAATCATATATTGTGATTTCTGGATTTTTTTTTTTAGATTATGTCTCTCACAGTGGACATGCACCTACGATGACAATTTCGGACCCCTCCATGATTTCCAAGTGGGAGAACTTGCAAAATAGCAGGGTGTTCAAATACTTATTTTCCTCACTGTACAATCCATCAAAGTGCATATACATATACAGCATATACAGTTATTTCTCCAACTATGGACTCTTTATGTCCCTGATGGTCGATTTTTAAAGTGCGAGTTTCTTCTCTAAAAGTCCTCAAGGCCAGATTGCCCATTCGCCGTTGTTTATCAGTGTGTGTTTATCAGTGTGTGTGTGTATCAGCGTGTGTTTATCAGCATGGCGGTGTCGTCTGTTCTCTCAGGACCGGAGCCATTCATGTCGGAGATCGCATTCTGGCCATCAACAGCGTGAGTCTGAAGGGCAAGCCGCTCAGTGAAGCCATACACCTGCTGCAGATGGCAGGAGAAACCGTCACACTCAAGATCAAGAAACAGACCGACGGTGAGTCGCAAACAACAGGATCCTACGCTTAACTTCTGTATGGAAATATATATAGGCTATATGATAATTGTAACTCCCCCTTCAGACCCAGATGACAAAAATAAAGAGAACGATCTCGATACCGAGCTCAGCGACAACGAGGACGAGATGACCGACTCGCAGAAGACCAACAAGCTGTCGGACATGTACTCCGCCACCATCCCCAGCGTGGATTCAGCGATGGAGTCGTGGGACGGCTCGGGAATCGACGGCGGGTACAGCAGCCAAGGTGAGTTCAGGCTCGTAAATCTCCAGACTGGTGATCCATTGACAGCCGTAGTAAAGCCTTTGACCTCGTCCGCGTCCTCCAAAGGTGCCTACATCCATCAGGCTGCTGGGATAGCGCTACACCCTCACGAGTGGCGTAACAGCAAGCAGAGGAACAGCACTCCGCCCCCCGCCCGCCGCAAGAATTACCCCTTCAGTGACGGGGGATTCAGCGAAGACGACTGGGAGAAAACGGCCGGGTGAGACTGGAGGTCACGCTCTCCAAGCTCCTAACACTCATACTGTGCTTTCCATTCAGTGTTACTATAATTAATCGATTCATCGAAATAAATAATATTAGGGATGCATGATATATCGGTATTAGCGTTATCGGTCCGATGAGAAAATTTGGCCGATATATTTAAGCTGATAAATAATGTGTTATTTCCTTCAGCTGAGACACTTCAGACGTGACACTGTTTAACATGATGGTTTTGAATTGCTTGAAATATGATTGGAATTACTTCAAAAAAAGGAAAATATAGTTAAGTGCAATATAGGCTACATGGAATTATAATGAGAATTTAATTGTGAGACTTTTGTTTTTGTAATTAGGCTCTTAAAAATGATATAACAATTTGGATTTAGATTCATCAGTCAATATATCGGTTATTGGCTTTCAAATATAAAGAATTATCGGTTATCGATATCGGCAAAAAAAATCTGACACAGATTATAATAATAGACAAAAATATTGTGTAGTCTGAACCCGGTTTAAGTTAAAGTACTAAATTTATTAAAACTTAAGCTAAATATAATTATTTTATATTTATTTACTTTTTCCTGTTTGAATCAGGATTTTAAATTGACTTATTTGTCTCTTTATTATGATATATAAGTGTTGTGTAACCATAACTGTTTATAAAAAATGTTCAAGAAAAAACAGTTAAAAAAGACTAAAAAACTAAAAATGTTGAAATACCAAAACTAATAAAAAAATGACAGAAGCAAAATTACTAAAACTTAAAATAAAATTAAAATTAAAACAGAAAATATAAAATATAAAAATAAAAGCGAATTCAAAATATTAATAAATACTATAACACTATATAAATAATGCTAAAATAAAACTCTGGTTCTGTTATAGCAACTGTATACTCTATGTTTTAACTGGTTACAGCTTCTGCATTATTCTTAAATATATATATATATCTGTCTGTATGTCCAATTAACTTTCAACAGCCTAGCAACCATTCAAACCATCTTAGCAACCATTTATCATGCCTTTGCAATAAAATGGAACATACAAAAATTAATACAGTTTTACTTTTTATTTAGTTTTCATTTACCCTTTTTGGTAACTCTTTATTTCTATGGTCCACTTTAGACATTCTACTAACTACAAGTAACTTTGTAACTACATGCCAACTAACTCTCATTGGAGTATTAGTAGAATATTGTAGACTGATAGATTAAGTCTTAGTAGAACAGAATTAGTAGAATAAGTTGACATGTACTTGTAAAGTTACTTAAAGTCAGTGGAATGTCTGTTGAGGGACCAGAGTTAGCAGATATTAAGCACACAGTGTACTAATACTCTAATGAGAGTTAGAGTTGACATGTAGTTGCTAAGTTACTTGTAGTTAGTAGAAAGTCTAAGCAGGGCTTCAGGCCTAGTTTCTTTCGCAAGAGGAATCCACCCATCCTTGCGGTCCTTCTTAACGTGCCAAGGCTGGTGCCAGAGTGCCGGATATCAGTGCCAGCTTAAGTGCCTCATGCCTTATTGGCTCTAACCTGTGTGTCTGCCGCAGATACAGCAGCCAGACACATGCCGATGGTCTCATAATGGAGCAGGAGGACAGCTTCTGGTGCCAAGCCCTGGAAGACCTGGAGACGTGTGGCCAGTCTGAGCTACTGCGCGAGATTGAGGTAAACCGCTCAAATAATGAGCTCACTTGCTTAGAAACCTTTAATCATCTAGTGGATTAGATATACTTTAACACATAAGAGGAAAAGATGGCATTTCTCCATAGAAAAAGTTAATAGTTTGCACTTACGGCGTGATGATGATGTCAACATCAGTTATGTAAGAGTCATTTCACGAAGGAGAACCATTTGTGTACTCGGCCCTTTCACAAAGTACTGATTTCGAGCTCTACTAGAATAGGTTTTCATGCTTGAATGTTCAAAAAACACATTATTTTTCACATATTTTATATTATTGCAGCACTTATTTTCCCGTCTGTCAGTAACGATCCGTTTAGTTCCTGTCTCTATGAAGCCCCTCCTTCTGAAAAGCATAATGTGCTCTGATTGGTCGGCTGGATCAGTGTGTTGTGATTGGGTGTTTGGGAAATGTCCCGCCCCTTACTATAACGGTTTCAACACAGTACCAGAGCCCGTCTACGGAGAGCCTGCCCACTCCCTATTAGGCAAGTTTAGGCAAGGCAAGTTTATTTATATAGCACATTTCATACACAGTGGCAATTCAAAGTGCTTTACATAGAAGAAATTAAAATAATAAAAAGAAAGAAGAATAATTAAAATAATAAAAAGAAATAAGAATAATTAAAACAGTTAAAAAAAATAAGATACAGTGCAGTACAAACATTCGGACGAACAGTGGCACAGTGCTCATTCATTAAATGCATAGCTAAACAGAAGTGTTTTGAGTCTGGATTTGAATGTGACTACTGTAGGAGCACGTCTGATCTCCTCTGGAAGCTGGTTCCAGCTGCGGCTGGCATAATAGCTAAAAGCGGACTCGCCATGCTTTGAGTGAACCCTTGGTAATTCTAGCTGATATGATCCTAATGATCTGAGTGATCTGTTGGGTTTATATTCTGTGAGCATGTCTGCAATGTATTGAGGTCCTAGGCCATTAAATGATTTATATACCAGTAATAATACTTTAAAATCAATCCTAAATTTAACTGGGAGCCAGTGTAAAGACCTGAGGACTGGTGTGATATGTTCATATTTTCTGGTTCTGCTCAGAATCCTGGCGGCAGCGTTCTGTATGAGCTGCAACTGTCTTATGGTCTTTTTGGGAAGGCCAGTGAGGAGTCCATTACAATAATCCACCCTGCTGGTGATGAAAGCATGAACAAGTTTCTCTAAGTCTTGTCTGGAAACAAAGCATCTAATTCTTGCAATATTTTTCAGATGATAGTATGCTGATTTAGTTATTAAGCTCTATTGTACCGAATTTTGGTTGTAGTTCCACCAGAGGTCCACTGGGGGCGATCGCCATGAGTGCAAAATGAATGGGAGTCAATGGGGCTAGACGGCTAAATTTGTCTCTCTCACCCGATTGCCGTTGAGAAATCTCAGATCTGATTGTAGATTTTGCAAGTTCAACATGGGTTTTAGGTCGAAAGTTGAATAAACGAGTACTTATGTCCTTTTGATTTCTTACAGGTTGAGTTGTTGTTGCCCATAACACGCTAGCATTCTGCTAATGAACGCTGATTGGTCAGTGAAGGACTGATTACGACCAGAGATACCGCTTGATGGCATAGTGTCATCCGCAGCGGGACCAGAAACAAACAAAACAAAAACTCTTCTAGCACGTGTGTTTACCTGTGTCAGCTGTGTTGTCGATGCCTCGAGTGAAAAGAAAGTGCAGAGCGCGAACGCACCAGAGTGACTGAAGGATTGCCGTAAAGCAGTATCTCTGGTCGTACGATGTGTATGACGTCATTGACACTTTAAAAGAGTTTTTAAAGCAAATAAGTGACTCAAAAAAATCTAACACCCAGCAATGTGTAATTTATTTGCATCTCCTTTCGAATACAACATTCAAATTACTAGAAAAAAAATTATATCCTGAGAAAAGTGGATTTTTATTGGTATAGCGCCATAGACCTCCATTCATTCTGCACTCGTCCTGTGAGCGCCCTCATATGGAGCCAGAGTGGAACTGCAACCAGTTCAAAAGCCGGAAGTGTACTGAGAGTGAAACTTCTCGCCATATTAGACATTCTCTGACAGTACTAACCAACTCAACCAGGCCCCACCCCTTTATTTTGCATATTAGTTGGGCGGGACTTATTTAAATGTGGAATTTTGTGACGTGTTTGTTCCAGGAAGAAAACTCAAGACTACAATGGAGGCGTTTCAGGGAGTTCAGAAACAGTGACACTGATATAGAGTTCAATCATGACAACTCTCTGAATAGTTTTAGGTAAAGGTATAATATTAAATATTATATAATTAATATATTAATGGACGCTCCTCAGTTCTCAGAAGCTGAAGCCGTCACAATTGGTTAAACTTCTGTAGTGGTGAACGGAAACTACAAAAAATATCATTTTTGCATTCCAGTAGCAGAAGATAAAATTTACAATTGCATTTCTGTGACTTTTCCAAAAGAGGAAAAAAACAAAATGTGAAGAGCTTGATTAACATAGTCAGAACAAAGATAAAGATGTAAACATTTTCGTCATTCACACATCAGAGTTAACTAGTTTTTAAAAATCTAATGCGAAGATAATATAACGCAAATTATGGTCTTAAAAATTATTCAATTTTTATATGAAATAAAAAAAGAGAGAATATATATATAAATAAAAAAAACGTTGCTAGATGTATTTATTTTTCCACTAATAACTGGACATTATTTTATCACTGACTGTGACAAGGGTCCATAAAAACATATGTAATATAATTGTTTTCAAATTAAAAATAATTATTCATTTGTTTTAAAAAATAATTTCATTTTATGGTGTGTATTTATTTAATACATATTTTAGGCCTCTCTCTCTCTCTCTCTCTCTCTCTCTCTCTCTCTCTCTCTCTCTCTCTCTCTCTCTCTCTCTCTCTCTATATATATATATATATATATATATATATATATATATATATATATATATATATATATATTAAGTTCTATTTGAAATAGTTGATTAATTATGGCAGAACTTTTTGTAAAAAATAAATAGATTCCATTTACACTCTATTAACATTTAAATAATTTAACTGTGTCTGTTATTTCCTTAATTTATCCTTTGCTTATTATTTTAAAATGATAGTAAAATATCACTTTAAACAGAGAGTGATATCATCTGAGCGTTTACATGTGCTGGGTTCTTCAGTCACAAACGATAGAGAAAAATTACAGTATTTTACCTCCTTTTTATAGAAGAGTCATGTTGTTTGCCTCATGATATGGAGGCCAGAACCTTGATAACAGGATTCAGAATATCCTAAAATATTATTATTATATTAATGTAGCTTGAGATTGTATTCTTTGTCTTTAAGTGTGTTTAGGGAGTATATATAACTAGAATGACTCCTAAATCTCTGGAGTTCAGTGTTTGAGCAATGCTGTACAGTCCCAGTGAAGTATGTCAGACTGAGAAAATGTCCCATGAACATTGTGTTCAGCACATTTTTTGGGGCTGTGTTTGCACCAGTATCATATTTACATAATTACTGTAAATATGAGTCAAGTGGTAAAACAACACTGACGGCATGCAAATACATACTGCCATCAGCAGACGCTGATCATTCTTTTGTTCTTCCTTCTTAATGCTGAAAATCCCAGAGCACCAATCACTACTCTACCGTTACCAAAAAAAGAAGTATGCATGGCAACCGATGTCTCATTTCATGCCTGCTTGCTCTAAACAATGAGCTCTCACAACCAACTGAGGAGAGTTACGAAAGTATGAGGAAGTGTTTTTATCTGATTTTTGATGACATTGGTTAGCGAGGTCAGCCATGGATGACGTTCCTCCATCGGTACTTGACATTCTTTCATCCGTGCAACACAAAAGGAGATGTTTTGTCCTGTCCTGGCACTCTTTTCGGTATAATGCCAGTGGATGGGTTGCTGTCAAGTCTTCTGATGCCACATGATAGCTTTGTGCATGGGAAAATGCTGAAATTTCAATATAATTCCCACTCACATTTATTCAAATATGCCGCCACGTCAGTGACATTAAAGGTATTTGTTTGAACAGTAAAGTCATTTCTATGGGAAAGAGCAGCCAGGACTAAGTGTTTCACATTCACAAGAAAATCAGTCCAACAGGTTTGGAATAACTTGAAGGTGAATAAATAATGACTGAATCTGCATCAGTGTTATTTCAATATCATTCATATACGATCATAGATTTTATTCATATTTCTTCAACTTTGAATTTCTTCAACTTCAAGTCTTTGTTAAAGTTATTTTAGTACTTCAGCTTCAACTAAGAAATAAAGAGAACTTTTTTTCTTTTTTTGCTTTGCTTTGCTTAACTTTGCATTCGCTTTTGATTTGCTTTTGTCTTGCTTTGCTGTGCTTTTGTTTTGTTTTTTGTTTTGTTTTGCTTTACTTTGATTTTGTTTTGCTTTACTTTGATTTTGTTTTGTTTTGTTTTGTTTTTTGTTTTGTTTAGCTTTACTTTGATTTTGTTTTGTTTTGTTTTTTGTTTTGTTTTGCTTTACTTTGATTTTGTTTTGCTTTACTTTGATTTTGTTTTGTTTTGTTTTGTTTTTTGTTTAGCTTTACTTTGATTTTGTTTTTTGTTTTGTTTTTTGTTCTGCTTTAAATAGCTTTTGTTTTGTTTTTTGCTTTGCTTTTCGTTGCCTTTGTTTTTTTTTGTGTTTTTTGTTTTGCTTCACTTTGCTTTGCCTTGCTTTTTTAATTTTTATTTCAGTTTTAGTTATTTTAATACTTCAACTTTAAAAAGAAAAAAAAAACTAAGGAAGAAAATGAAAATAAGAAATGTTGCCTTAGATTTGTAAATATTTTATTTTATTTCAGTTAACATGTTATATTACGGAGCCCTTAAAGGGATAGTTCGCCCAAAAATGATATTTAACCCATGATTTACTCACCCTCAAGCCGTTCAAGATCCATATGTCAATCTTTTTTCAGACGAACACATTTTCAGTTATTTTAGAAAATGTCTTGGATCTTTCAGTGGTTATAATGTGAAGCTATGGGGTCCACATCGTTCAAGTCCCAAAATGTGCATGCATCCTTCACAAAAGTAATCCATCCGGCTCCAGGGGGATAAACGAAGGCCTTCTGAGGGTAATCCGTGCGGTTTTGTCGTAAAAATATACATATTTAAAACTTTATAAACGAAAATAACGGTAGCGGTCGACGCGCGTTCACAGAGATGGATGCTGGTGTATGACGTAGGATGTAGCGTAGGAAGCGTCGTGACGTAGAATGAACGTGACAGCGCAGCCAGAGAGCAGAGCAAAACAAAACTCTACGTTCATTCTACGTCACGACGCTTCCTACGCTACGTCCTACGTCATACGCCAGCATCCATCTCTGTGAACGCACGTCGACCGCTACCGGAAGCCAGTTATTTTCGTTTATAAAGTTTTAAATATGTATATTTTTACGACAAAACCGCACGGATTACCCTCAGAAGGCCTTCGTTTATCCTCCTGGAGCCGGATGGATTATTTTTGTGAAGGATGCATGCACATTTTGGGACTTGAATGAGGTGGACCCCATAGCTTCACATTATAACCACTGAAAGATCTAAGACATTTTCTAAAATAACTGAAAATGTGTTCGTCTGAAAAAAGATTGACATATGCATCTCGAACGGCTTAAAGGGATATGGTGATTGAAAAGTTATATTTCAATTTTACGTTCTCTTGCAAATATTTTGCGTCCCGCTAAGAAACGTTACATTCGCTCGCAAAACCTTTTGAGTTTTCATTGCAAGCAAATGCAAAATTTCTCAGAGGTGCGCAAAACTTTTTCAAGAGAACTATAAAGCATTGAAAAATATTTTCCTCCCATCTCATATTTTTTCCATCACCATGTCCCTTTAGGTGCTCCGTATTTTATTTCAAGTTACGATTCAACAAAAGTGTTTCTTATGGTTTTAGCTTTGGTTAATGAAAACCCTGATTTGCCTATTGAGTGAACTGTCTTTAAAGGAGGTGCTTTATGGTTGTTGAGGGACTTTACAGAAGTATTTGTTGTAGTTACATCCTTAAAATTGCATATTAATGTGCAATCCTGCAAAAATCTCAAGTTACATCATAAAGGTGAAATAGAACTCAGCTTTCCAACTAATCTGCCATTTCTAACAGCGTTTTGATATTAGAGTTATATTTGAGTTAAATCCTATTGATTCACAGCTTCAAAGAGTCAGACATGCCTAAACTCTCAATTAACAGACATTTCAGTCACAGCTCTTTGGAAATAAACCGAACTGGAGCTCATTAAAGGTAAATGAGGATGGGCTTCATGTCCTCTGGTTAATAGAGTTTCATTAGATGAGACAATTGCTTAATGAGCACCCAATCAGAGGCTCACACAGCGCTCCCTATTGAAACATTGAGGCCTGAAGGCCCTTTCACATGACTCGCGTCAGGAGTTTAGCACACTTGGCATGAGACATGTGAAAAGACCTCAGTAGAGCAGGAGTCAGTGTTTGTGGTTCTTGTCCATCCCTAGGCGTCGATAATGACCGGCAGTGCCCTGAGTTTGGGGGTGGAGGGGGGAAAGAGCCACTGCGAGACGGTCAGCCAGCCTCACCTCAGCCCTCTGCGTAAACCCCCGCTTCTTCTCAACGAGACCAAGAACAAGAGCACGCTCCGCATGTCCGAGAAAACCTGGGAATCACGGAGGATCAAAGAGGAGATCCAGGACATCCTGTCGCCCACACCGTTAGAGCTGCACAAGGTGGACAAACTCCACAACATACTACATTGAACACACTGTTTACCAGTACTGTGCATTCCCTTTAGAAAATATGACGAGTTCCACTTCCTTCTGAGGTGCTGGTCAACATGGTTGGTATTAGTAACCGCTGGGAGAATACGGACAGCATTCTCAGATCTTAGAAAATGTCCCTGGGAAAAGACATGGAGATTCATCTGCATCCCCTCGTTGGTTAATATTAATATCGTGTGTGCTTTTTTTTCTGCGGTTTAACAGGAAATTTAGATATTTTTTTCCCAAACTCAAATGTGTTTTCACTGAAGATGCTTCATGCCATTTTAATGCAGTAAGCCAAGACCAATCATTTATGATGTAAACACATCTGTCCTATCAGCATATTTGTGGTTTATTTCCAAGGAAATCTGACATATCCCGGGAGTTGCTTTGCTTTGCTTTTGCTTTGCTTGTGGTTTTTTTTTTGTGTGTGTGTGTGTTTTTTGCGTTTCTTTACTTTGTCTTCGCTTTGCTTTGCTTTTGTCTTGCTTTGATGTGCTTTGGTTTTGTTTTGTGTATTGCTTTACTTTTGCATATGTTTTGTTTTGTTTTGTTTTGTTTTGTTTTGTTATATTCAGGAAAAAAAACAAAACAATTCGGTTTCGTTTTTTTTTTTTTTTTTTTCTTTACCACATTGGGAAAATGTTTTTTCTTGTTTTAAATACACTATAAACCTAACAAACTTATTGAGGTTTATGCTTAAAAATCTACAAGAACAATTTTAATTTTATTTATTTTATCTAATATTATTTATTTGTTTGTTTGTTTGTTTAATTTTTTTACAACTCAAGGATTTCTTTTTTTGGTGAACTATTCCTTCTGCTTAAGACATCTTCTGATGAAAACATTCAGAAGAAACTAGCTCATGGTTAAATTGTCGCAATCATTTTGTGTTTAACAGGTGACGGTGATGAAAGACCCAGAGAGCGATGACTTTGGATTCAGCGTATCGGACGGTTTCTTGGAAAAGGGTGTTTACGTGAACATGATCAGACCTGAGGGTCCAGCGGACCGTGCTGGACTCAAACCGTACGACAGGATCCTTCAGGTGCCTCTTCTCAGATCACCACACGCCCCCCCCCTCCCTCTCCCCAGCTATACGATCTGCCCAGCTCAGTTAAATATAAACTCACTCTGAGAGGCATGAGAGTGTCAATAGGCTCTGGGGAGGACAGGTCGAGTTAAAAAGTTATTTCTCTGGATCTTCTGCGTGGCTACACAGCACTTGTGGTCCTCTTTCTAATCTCCCATGCTTCACCGACTGTGGCAATGATACAATCTGTGTTAAGATACTTAACAGCTGTGGTGTTAACCACAGAAAAAAAAAAACAGCGTGTGTTTGTCAGTGGGGGTTAAAAAATGCTATGGTTGAGTTGGAGGAGCTTGCTTTATGGTGTCTGGTTTTATTTGTCATACCATTATCAAATATGATAACACACATTTTCAGAATAAACCCTTGTTCAGATAAACAAAAAGTATTTTAGAGACTCTGCTAACATGTGCCGCGGTTGCATTATTGATTTAATTGATTAAATTCATGAAAAGTCCCCTTCATGCCATGGACGACAATGATAACAATAAAGATATAGATCTAAAAATCATTCTAATGCAAAAGAATAGGTCCAAACCACACCTAAACAATATTGTTGGAACCACTTTAAAAATATTGTTTTCCAACTGATGAACAATAAAAACTTTGACAGCCAATCAGAATCCATCCACTTTTTTTGGAAATAGGCTCATTTTACAACTCCCCCAGAGTTAAACAGTTGAGTTTTACCGTTTTCGAATCCATTCAGCCAATCTCCGGGTCTGGCGGTACCACTTTTAGCATAGCTTAGCATAGATCATTGAATCGGACAAGACCATTAGCATCTCTCTCAAAAAAATGACCAAAGAGTTTCGATATTTTTCCTATTTAAAACTTGACTATTCTGTAGTTACATCGTGTACTAAGACCGACGGAAAATGTAAAGCTGCGTCATATCATTACGCCTGCTGAACTCATGGTACGGCAGCAAAGTTTCTTGATTATTACGCAGGAATGAGAGTATAGTTCCTAGCCATATCAGCCTAGAAAATCGCAACTTTACATTTTGTCTTAGTACACGATGTAACTACAGAAGAGTCAAGTTTTAAATAGGAAAAATATCGAAACTCCTTGGTCATTTTTTTGAGAGAGATGCTAATGGTCCTGTCCGATTCAATGATCTATGCTAAGCTATGCTAAAAGTGGTACCGCCAGACCTGGAGATCGGCTGAATGGATTCGAAAACGGTAAAACTCAACTGTTTAACTCTAGGGGAGTTGTAAAATGAGCCTATTTCCAAAAAAAGTGGAGTATCCTTTTAAAGAGCTTGAGCATTTAAAGCGGCGGACGACAAATAATAAACAGAACAATATTATCTGCTGGTGTGGACACTAATATAGTTATTGTTATCGTTCCTGGGGCTGGTTTCACAAAGAAAGACTTTGATTATGGCTTAGATATAGTAGATAGTCAGACTTCAGATAGACATCTAAATCAGACCGTTGCACAAAGCACTTAAGACTCTGACTATCTTAAGTAGGACTACACTGCAATGCATTCTGGGTAAAATAAGACACTTTTCAAAACAAAAAACATGGCGGATCGAGTAAGCGCATTCAACCGCTCAGTGCAGTTTACCCCAGCGGAAAATATGTGTTTGTTGGAGGAGTATAAATGACGGAGTATGTTTTTATGTTTCCACTGTTCGATCGCGCCCGTGCCTCTCTCTCTCTCTGAAACACACACACACACACACATTCCAGCATTGCAATCTTGACATCGCAGCCTATTATCAGCAGCCATATCACCCTGTAGCCCAAGACTGGTTGCCCACTGAAGCTAAGCAGGGCTGAGCCTGGTTAGTACCTGGATGGGAGACCTCCTGAGAAAAACAGGTTGCTGCTGGAAGAGGTGTTAGTGAGGCCAGCAGGGGTTGCTCACCCTGTGGTCTGTGTGGGTCCTAATGCCCCAGTATAGTGACGGGGACTATACTGACTATACTGCCAAAAGAGCACCGTCCTTCAGATGAGATGTTAAACCGAGGTCCTGACTCTCTGTGGTCATTAAAAATCCCAGGATGTCCTTCGAAAAAGAGTAGGGGTGTAACCCCGGCATCCTGGCCAAATTTGCCCTTTGGTCTCTGTCTATCATGGCCTCCTAATCATCCCCATATACTGATTGGTTTCATCACTCTGTCTCCTCTCCACCAGTAAGCTGGTGTGTGGTGGGCGTTCTGGCGCAATATGGCTGCCGTCGCATCGTCCAAGTGGATGCTGCACATTGGTGGTGGTTGAGGAGATTCCCCCCCTTCAATGTAAAGCACTTTGAGGTCTCAGAAAAAGCGCTATATAAATGTAACAAATTATTATGCTGCGTTCACACCAAATGCGAATAGAGCATCAAATCCGCGTCTATCGCGTCTAGTTCGACGCTTGAACATTTTGAATCCATTCGCGCGTCCAAAGCGAGCGGTTGAAGCGAAATAGACGGGCGTTCAGAGCTATGACTCCACTATGACTCTACTACTCCCTGTTGCGTGAGCGGTGTATTGCATTTCACGCATCGCCCGTGACGTTTGCGTCTGCTTGCGTCCACTGTTTAGACTATGAAAGGGAGCGCGTTGACTATGTAACGGCCCTAACAGTTACAAGGACATTTTACTTGGGAATGTAGTAACAAGAAGAAATGTTTAAATTATGAGCCATTTTCCCTTTTCTTCTGGCTGTTTGTAATGTAGGCTAACTGAGTGTTACTGCTGGTTGCCAAGGTAACATAGAGTCTTAAACCTAAGTTAGCCTGGGGGTAAGGTGTCTAATTTTTTTGGTCTAAATTAAGTCAGTCTTTATTTTTGTGAAACAGTCTAACTTGCATTAGACTAGTCTATGAGCAAATTTTAGACTAGTCTAACACTATAGACTAGTCTAAAACAGCTTTGTGAAACCGGCCCCAGGTGTGAACGGGCCTTTACGTGGAATTGTAGGGCGTTTACTGAAGTCTATATGTCTAAATGTTTCTGTGCCAGGTGAACCACGTGCGGACACGAGATTTCGACTGTTGTTTAGCTGTTCCCCTCATCACAGAGGCCGGAGACAAACTGGAGCTGGTGATCAGCCGAAACCCGTTAGCACAGCCGGGGGTCCCGCAGCCCCACGACTGCCATCCCCACTTCAACCCTGTAGGCCATTCCCGCGAGCACCAGACCAGCACGCTGGACCTGTGACCAGCGGGTAACTCGGACTAAGACTGCACCGGACCTTTCGATGCAACAGACTATCACGAGGAGCCATGATCCACTGGGTTTATTACACAACTCGAATGAACTGAAATATCCAGATCTTGGAAACAGTACAACAAAAGATTTGAGCCAGTTTTCCTTACAACACTCGAAAGGATCTGAGCCCGTTTTTAAAAACAGAAAAGAAAACAATTTTTTTTTTTTGGACTACTACAATGCATACAACACATGGACTTCACCCATCAAACATTTATTTTCTTTGATCTTTTTGTTTTGTTTCTTTCCTTTTCATTTTTGTTTTGTGTTTTGTTTTCACTAATTTTGTTTGGCTTTATTTTATTTATTTACTTTATTCAGATAAAAAAAACAAAACATACTGTGTCCAAATGTTTACAAAACAGGAAGATGATTCTGCTTTTGAAGTAGATCGCTATTAGACGGAAGCATTTTTTGTAGGTGTTTTACATTTCCATTTTCAGTAGCAAGTGTTTTTACTTACACAACAAACTGCAAATTAAGCTTTAGCTGTGTTTTAGTCCTGGCCCAGTCACTGCAGGAACACCTTCAGGCACACATTGTACTTTCTCACAAACACACGTTGCTACTATAAACAGACAAAAACACCACCATTCTTTGTCCCTTACACGCATAAACAGTATGGACTCCCAATAAACAAACTTAATTTTGTCTTTGTGTCAGACACAAACACTTCAGGCCATGAGTGCCACAACAACAATGCACAAGGTGACTGCCTGCTGCTCTGAAAAGAAAGTTGCTGTTTGATATTACCAACAAAGACTTCACAGCCTATCGTGTCAACATCACGTTTCTTATTTTTCAGGAGTTTAAGACATTTAGGTAACACTTTATTTTACAGTGTCCTTGTTACACATGTTACATGTAGTCACTGTAGTAATAACTATAAATTATGCATAATTACATGCAACTAACCTTATCCACACTCTATAGTAAGTACGTGTAGTGAATTATCATTACACAGTAATTAAATGTAATAATTACACTGTAAATACGAAGTGTAACCGACATTTTCCATGAATTGGGTGCGCTTTAGTGTCACTTTTTTTTTTCTTCTTTTTTTTTATGTAATAGAGACACAAAATCCATTTTTCTATCCTAAGGTAAATTAGATATGTTAGATAAACTATTATAAAACATAAAATAGCACATTTTAAACATACAAAATGTGTTTATTTCTCATTTAAAATACTTATTTTTGCTGGTCTTGAGCTCGTTGACTAAATCCAACAATTATAATCATGTCATGTTATTGACACAATCTGTTTAATGTTTTAACTTAATTTAATTGTAGTCAAAATATTTTTTAAATGAACAATTTTTATCTACCAGAAACGGTATTTAGCTTTTTTTCCTATATTTTGTGTGTAACCCAGTTACTGTATGAATTCCCTCATTACAAGTAACTAATATAACTCAAGTTTTCTAAATTTTTACATTGTTAGTGTTGACTGCATTGCTCAAGCTTAAACCGTTCAACTCTATATTTAGAATATATATATATATTTTTTTTTTTTTTTTTTTTTGCCAAATATGGTTATAAGTAATTTCAAACCAGCATTTCATCCCAAACTTACTAGCCTCTACCGAATGATGGCTTAATTTTGGCAATTTTTTTAAAACAGGGTTGAACCATTTTCTAAGCATTTTATATGGAGTCCAAAATTAAGACATAATTTTAGTTTGACTCACTGAAATCTAAATTTCTGGAGGACCTATTTTGTACCCTATTTGTGTGAAGTGCGTTTGCTCGAGACACTTCCATGAGAAACAAGAAGCTGTGATAATGACACATTTTAGTTAGCAGCACGTACATCCATTACCCACATCCTAAAACGGCCATGTGTACTCTCATGCAGCAATAAAACCAAGGTCTGACATGCCCTGACTTCTTTGACATGTCATTGACTTCTTGAAAAGCTTATCGCGGTAAGTGCTGTTACCCCCCTACCTTCTCTCTCCACATACCTCTCTTTATATTCTAACCCCAAACCGCTGCCACAATGTAGCATTCACTCCAGTCCCCGCAAACATCCAGGCCTCAAGGGCACGTACTTTCACGGTAGATTGTCGCCAAACTGCCGTTTGCCACCACTTGCCAAATATCACAAATGTTTCCACCACAGGCTATTTCGGACACATTGGTCTAGGAGCGTTTGTAAAGCTGGCACATCGTTAACTCATGTTCCTCGCACGTGGGCCACTAAGCTTTTACAAAGGTCATGTCTCTGTGGACATGCGGCCCCACAGTCTATTAACCTCCACTAAACATTTATCTAGTGTTTCAAAATCCGAGATTTATGGTCACAGTGGGCTGTGGTGGAATATATCTTGACATCTGAAGGGGAAATAAGGATGTGTAGTTTCGTCTGTCATAACGTGTGTTGGACTGTGGAATATTCCACTGCTATGTGAACCGTTTAAACCCCACAAAACAATTTGACAGGTTAAAGAGTTTGACGCAAACTTGTTTGAGGGTGTGTCTGATCCCTTTTTGTGTTTGTCTTGTAGATTTGTTGATTTGAGAACAAATCTTGAGATCAAATTACAAATCTTGTAGATTTGTTGATGGGATGTGATGTTTCAAAGAAAACCGCTGTCAAGATGTTTCTTGGCTAGGTTTGGGAATCGAGAACTGGTTTTATTTCAGAACTGGTTCCATTGTTTTTTTTTTGTTTTTTTTGCAGATGCAGAGGGAACACTCTGGAATACAAATACTCTGGAAAACAAACAATGTCTTTAATTGGAATCAGAACTGTTATGATTCCAATATATGCAGTTGGGACAGACGCGAAACAGTATTTTTATCCTTGATGAAGAAAGTTATAGTTTTTATAATCTTAAGGAATAGTTCATCCAAAAGTATGTCATTATTTACTTGTCTCAACACAAAGCTTTTTGGAACTTGACAGACATGAGCCATTGTGAATTGTTGTTGTATGTAAATGAGTAGCATGAACATTATTCGAAAATTCTCCTTTTGTGTTACACAGACTAAATGACACAATACGACTTTAAAAAAACAATGGTGAGTAAATAATGGCATAATTTTCATTATGGGGGTGAACTACTCTTTAAAACAATAAAAAGTAACCCACATGAAAACTACTTCACTGAAGATGTATCTTGGTTCATATTATAACCATAAGCAAATACCATTTCAGGAACCAAAATTCAGCTGTATCCTGTGATTTGTCAAAGTCAACAAAATATTTTCTTTTACATTTTAGGACTTCCCTTGTGTGGTTCAAGCAGTTTCCCCACACTTAAAAATCTAATTTTGGGGGGTTATTTCTCCTTCAGTGTGGTCCTGTCCACACCAAAACACTTATATACTCCGCAATTAATTGTGGATTAGCTGAATTTATTTCCTCACCCTGCAGTCTTTACAACCATGTTGGAAAGCACAAGCAAAATCTATTTGCAGTAAAGTAGAAAGCACTCATTGTTCTACAAGACTTTGTTGAACAATCAGAGTCTCTGTTCAGGCCCATCGCATTAGGAGTCTACCCAAGGCTCGCTCCTAGGCCCCTTTAAGTTTTTTTTTTTTTTCTCCCTACTACCTTCCTGTCTGTTGCGTAATTCAACCAACTGCCTCCAAAAGCTGACTACAAAAAATAAGACCTTTATTTATTTGATATTTCTTATTTGACATCTACTTTGCGGTAGACCACATTTTGTCTGCAGGTCGCTGCATTGCGGGCCAACGCCAGCAAGCAAAGTCTCAAAGAAGGGCCTGTTTTCATTTCAGAGACATTTAACCATGATAGTGTACGTATTGTAACATGTACGTACTATTCGAGGAGGAAAGACAAGTGGGTTCCTTTTATATGTAAACAAGGAGGGAATGATGGCACACCACAGCTCCAAAAATAGAAAAATATGTATTTCATGTTCTCACCACAGGTGATGTTTCAAGTCAAGTGGCTCTTCATCATTCCTTTTGTATGTGCAATATTGAGACCAGAGATTTTACATAAGCTTTATAAAGCTCCAAATGTGTTCATCCCTATGCATTTTGAATTCCTGATGTATGCATTGATATTAATGTGTATTTTTGAATGTGTAATATGAAAGTTCTATTCTCTGTACAGTATTTTTGTATGAACTCTAAACCTTGCTGTTTCCACAGCGTATTTGAAGCACAATGGCGAAAGAGAACTGATAATCAAGTCTATTCTGGTTTGGCTAGACTGGTTTGGTGTTGAGACCCATTCCTTATCGATACGGGAATGTGCTAATGATATCCTTTTCTAAAAACAACTGAATAAAAGAGGTAAAATGCACCACTGTGAGTCAAATTCAATGTGTTTGATCACTGTAAATGCAATTTCGTGAGAGGCCACTGATTCTTACAATTTTACCTACCACTAGTTTTTATTCAATGTGTGCATAAATTCACCATTTCATTCGATTTTCTGTAAATTTGATCACAATTATAACATTAAAGTCAGGGAGAGGTTAAGGTTTCGGTTTTATAAGGTTTTGTAAGGTTTCAAATGTCCTACTTTATTATACTCTGATGTTTTCTGATTTTTATATATGTGTTCATAAATATCTGACAAAGTTGGTCCACTTTCCATATTTAATCTGCCATTAGATTATATTAGTATATAGTTTTATTATTATAAATATATTCCGAATATGTTACATTTTAAGATTTAATAATAATACATTAATATTATATACAGTATATATACAGTGTAAAAAAAAGTTGCAGCCTTAAATTTAAGTATAATCAACTTGGATGTTTAAGTAATTTCAACTTAAATTATAATAAACTGACTTAAAATGGGTTGAATCTTATATAAAAAAAGGTTAAAATTGCTTAACTTTGATTATTTTGAGTTGAAAATTGAATTTTGATGAGTTAAAGCAGTGTAACAACATATGTTGTCGTAACTTATTGTATATTATTGTGTCATTTCATAATATATATACAGTGTAAAAAAAGTTGCAGCCTTAAATTTAAGTATAATCAACTTGGATGTTTAAGTAATTTCAACTTAAATTATAATAAACTGACTTAAAATGGGTTGAATCTTATATATATATATAAAAAGTTAAAATTGCTTAACTTTGATTATTTCGAGTTGAAAATGTAATTTTGATGAGTTAAAGCAGTGTTAAAACATGTTGTCGTAACTTATTGTATAATATTGTGTAATTTCATAATATACAGTGTAAAAAAAGTTGCAGCCTTAAATTTAAGTATAATCAACTTGGATGTTTAAGTAATTTCAACTTAAATTATAATAAACTGACTTAAAATGGGTTGAATCTTATATATAAAAAAGTTAAAATTTCTTAACTTTGATTATTTTGAGTTGTAAATTGAATTTTGATGAGTTTAAGCAATGTAAAAACATATATTGTCATAACTCATTGTATAATATTGTGTCATTTCATAATATATATATACAGTGTAAAAAAAAGTTGCAGCCTTAAATTTAAGTATAATCAACTTGGATGTTTAAGTAATTTCAACTTAAATTATAATAAACTGACTTAAAATGGGTTGAATCTTATATAAAAAAAGTTAAAATTGCTTAACTTTGATTATTTTGAGTTGAAAATTTAATTTTGATGAGTTAAAGCAATGTAAAAACATATGTTGGCGTAACATTGTATAATATTGTGTCATTTCATAATACAGTGTAAAAAAAAGTTGCAGCCTTAAATTTAAGTATAATCAACTTGGATGTTTAAGTAATTTCAACTTAAATTATAATAAACTGACTTACAATGGGTTGAATCTTATATATAAAAAAGTTAAAATTTCTTAACTTTGATTATTTTGAGTTGTAAATTGAATTTTGATGAGTTTAAGCAATGTAAAAACATATATTGTCATAACTTATTGTATAATATTGTGTCATTTCATAATATATATATACAGTGTAAAAAAAAGTTGCAGCCTTAAATTTAAGTATAATCAACTTGGATGTTTAAGTAATTTCAACTTAAATTATAATAAACTGACTTAAAATGGGTTGAATCTTATATATAAAAAAGTTAAAATTTCTTAACTTTGATTATTTTGAGTTGTAAATTGAATTTTGATGAGTTTAAGCAATGTAAAAACATATATTGTCATAACTTATTGTATAATATTGTGTCATTTCATAATATATATATACAGTGTAAAAAAAAGTTGCAGCCTTAAATTTAAGTATAATCAACTTGGATGTTTAAGTAATTTCAACTTAAATTATAATAAACTGACTTAAAATGGGTTGAATCTTATATAAAAAAAAGTAAAAAATTGCTTAACTTTGATTATTTTGAGTTGAAAATTTAATTTTGATGAGTTAAAGCAGTGTAAAAACATATGTTGGCGTAACATTGTATAATATTGTGTCATTTCATAATACAGTGTAAAAAAAAGTTGCAGCCTTAAATTTAAGTATAATCAACTTGGATGTTTAAGTAATTTCAACTTAAATTATAATAAACTGACTTAAAATGGGTTGAATCTTATATATAAAAAAGTTAAAATTTCTTAACTTTGATTATTTTGAGTTGTAAATTGAATTTTGATGAGTTAAAGCAGTGTAAAAACATATGTTGTCGTAACTTATTGTATAATATTGTGTCATTTCATAATATATATACAGTGTAAAAAAAGTTGCAGCCTTAAATTTTTAAGGATAATCAACTTGGATGTTTAAGTAATTTCAACTTAAATTATAATAAACTGACTTAAAATGGGTTGAATCTTATATATAAAAAAAGTTAAAATTGCTTAACTTTGATTATTTTGAGTTGAAAATTGAATTTTGATGAGTTAAAGCAGTGTAAAAACATATGTTGTCGTAACTTATTGTATAATATTGTGTCATTTCATAATATATATACAGTGTAAAAAAAGTTGCAGCCTTAAATTTTTAAGTATAATCAACTTGGATGTTTAAGTAATTTCAACTTAAATTATAATAAACTGACTTAAAATGGGTTGAATCTTATATATAAAAAAAGTTAAAATTGCTTAACTTTGATTATTTTGAGTTGAAAATTGAATTTTGATGAGCTAAAGCAGTGTTAAAACATATGTTGTCGTAACTTATTGTATAATATTGTCATATCATCATTTTTTAAAGGATATATTACAACATTTACCTGCTTTGCAATTCACTGCAAACTGTTAAACCTTTGTTACAAAAAAATACACTGTACAGATTTTTCTCAGAAGACTGCAGTGAAGTAGCAATGACCAGGGACATCTAATGAGATCACAAGCTGCTTCGAGGGGCTCTGAAATGAGTGAATGTTTGAAAGACTTTCGACAGGAACACCTGTCACAAAACTGGAGGTGTGAGACTTTTACACTGAAGTCAGCTGTAACATGTCCAAATAGAGCAGAGGTAAGCCTGGTTAAAATGCACTGTGCTCTCTCCCATAGGACCTGGTTTAAACCCACAGTCTCTGCGGGAGATTTGCTGGTGACGTTTTTCCCACTGGTGAGTTTGTCAAGTAGCCAGAACTTTGGAAATGCTGTTCTGTTTTATCCTCTGCTTCTCGAAATGCACTTTTCAACACCTGGGAAATGGACAGGGCTATTTCTGAAAGTGAATTGTGGGTGTTGAGCTGCACAACACATGCACACGGGATCAATTACGGTCATTTTGTGAATTATACAACCACTTTCAGTGGTCTAAAGGTAATTTTTGTGGCGCTCATCGTGTTGCATAACCAAAATTGTTTTTCTGTGCCCCTTTAGCCATGTCAAATGCATTTTTGTGATGCGTTAATGTGTGCATTTATGAGAAAATGTTGATGTTCCTGATCGTGAACCGAACAGAGCGCACTGGAGCAGCTGTTGCCATGGTAACGTCCTCATCCAACATGATGACTAGTTCACATGCTTTTCTTTTGGCGTCAGGTAAAATTAAGAGTTCTGACTTTTGAATGAACTTTTATGTTTAGTGAAATGTCTGTTTGACTGTGATCTACATTTTAGATAGATAGATTAGATAGATAGATAGATAGATAGATAGATAGATAGATAGATAGATAGATAGATAGATAGATAGATTCCTCTAAGAACAAACAGTGCCAGAACGATTCATCATTCCTTCCATTCACCAGTAGTATGTCCATGTACTGAGTTTATTTTTGTTTGTAGGTCATGGTAAGCAGCCAAAAGTTCAATATTTACCGTGGTGAAAGACGCTGAGGTCAGTGGGGAAAAACACTCGAAATTGGGCCAAACAAACATTACCTCCTTTTATATAACCAAATACAGTCAAACTTTAAAGAAATACTACTTTACTTGGTAGCAAATGTGAGTGGTGTTTGCTAGATGGTTGCCAAGGCGTTGCTAGGTGTGCGGTTGCTTACTGACCCAAATCAAAAGAGTGCACCCCCAACTTTCAGCGTGATTATCATATTAACATAAAAATCACAAATCAACAAAATCACTGTTTTTAAAAGATAAATGTTTATTAAGAGATAAAAACTTTTTTTTTTCATTTTTCTTGACTTTTTTCCTCTTTTTTTGGGTACTGTAAAATCTTTTGTCGATATACACTTGCTTTTTGTTTACTTACAGATATCCTCAAAATAAAAAAATAAAACATTTCTAGTCATTACTTTATATAAACACAGCCCCCTTTTAGCTCCTCTTCAAAAATGGAAGTGTTCAAAGAGACGTGCAACAGTGGGAAATCAGTCTCCGTCTTTAAAACACACCCTGAGACTGCAAATTAAATCTCTGTATTGCTAAAGAAATTGTGCCTCTTTCAACATTTACATTGTAATTCGCAGTTAATAAAAGTATCCCAAAGGTACCAAGGTAGAAGCTGTTGAGATCAATTGAGCCTCTCCCTTTGCGATTGGCTACAGTTTTGTTTAACTTGGCCAAGTCAAAAAAAAAAAAAAAATTAAAATCCAATAAATTTAATCCATAACATTGGCATAAACCTTAGATTTCAGCTTTACTTTCTAATAAAATTAAATAAAAAGTATAAATTGTCACAGTAAGTAGATTTGCATTGAGTTTTTGGTGTTAATTCAGCATGCCATATGTACGGCAGCTTAAATTGGCCCCTGTTCATTGTTTCTGACATATTACAACTGCTCATAAATCATACGTAATTCCACACTTCCAAGTACCAACTTTTTTGAAAGACAGGTGAAAACAGGAACAATGCATATCGTTCTACAAAGTATTGCACATTACAGTTCGCAGCAAGCTTTTCTTCTTCGTCGATCGATTAATAGTTGTGGACAAGATCTATTGAGAATACAGTGATGTTTTTGAATACAAAAGGCAAAAATGTGATTGGAGATAAAAAGAAACAGATTTGATACAAACGCAAAATATAAATTCTACGTGGTTTTGAAATTTTGCCAGGCAGCTTCACATCCCGACCCCCTCAAAATTAAAAAAGCGATATGATATGGTAAAAATTTTGTTTGTTTTTTTGCGCAAACTGTCCTTTTTTAAAGGTTGCACCATTGTGGAGAATCTAGTGTCCTAGTTGTATAGTGCATTGAAAACAAGAAGGGCTTAACAGCTCGGTTCTTCCAGCCTAAACGGTTTGTTGGGACACACTTAAAGCTACAACTATCCAGGATCATTATCCCTTAAAAAGAGGACCATTCACGATGGGCGAGGATGAAAATCGTTGAACACCAATGTTACTCTTTACGAATCATGTTTACGGAGCCCTTAGTTTTTTAGAATTTAAAATTCAGTTTGATTTTTAATATATACAAGATAAAAGTTACAAAAATAGAACGGGCAATGGTTCTACGTTCATGATACTGCTGGTTGCGATCTGTTCTCTGTCTAATAACAGCGGCAATAATAGTAATATAATAGTATTATGATACAAATATTAAAAATACAGACAGAAAAATTTTACTTCCTCTGTAAAAAAACAAAAAAACAAAACAAAAACAAAACAAGGACTCCTAGTGCAGATGCGTAGCAATGTAAACCTGGTCCTACGACTATGTCAAAAGTACAAAGAGTATATTTTAATATGTGTATATAGAATCACATATATATATATACTGTATATATATATATAATGGAAAAGCAGGTCATTTGAATCCTCTCACAGAGAGCGTTCACATCATAGTTTCTACGATGGTGTGTGTGGGCTTTGTCAAGCCTCCGTTCCAGTTGGGATCCAGGGGCTGCGCCAGCTCGCTGCTCTTGGGCTGGTACTCTGGGGGGCAAGAACTGGCCCCGCCCCTCACGGGGGCCGCCACGGCTTTGATCCTCTGGAGGGACACGGAAAGGGACGTTATTGGCCTGTTGGCGGACGGAAAATCTGCGGTTTGTCGTCGGTGCGAGTGACTCACCTCGATGAGGGGTCCATCGGATTGAATGATTTTGATCACGACCACCATAGGTATGCAGATCATGGACGCAAGGGCGAGGGTCCAGCCGACTCCGATGGACCAATCCGGGTACTTGTAGACTTTGTTGTATCTCAGGGGCGTATACTTGACCAATGAGAAGATAAAGCATCCCTGCAGAAGAAGAGAAAGCAGGGGTCACCACATCACACTCAATGTGACAGTACAAGGGGTGAATCTCATGAAAATTGTCTAGATCATATTAGAATTCAAAACTAATAACAATATTATTATTATTTTAATTTAGTTTATAATTGAATCAATACATCATTTTCTATTTATTTAATACATAAATATACTATAAAAGGGTTATTATTAAATACAATTATTATTAACATTATTTAATTTCTTATTATGTATTTATTAAATAAATAGCAACGGTATGTATTGATTAACTTAATTAAATTAAAATAATTATAATAAACAATGCTATTTAAATTAAATACTTTTCTAATTTAGTTAATTCAATCAATACATACTTTGCTATTTATTTAAAACTTAATTGTATGGCTATTTTGCTATTTATTGGTTTAATAATGATAGATGATTAGAATAAAAAAAACATTAGTAGATTTATTTAGTTGTTATTTAATAATAAACTTTTATAAAATTTAATAATAATAAATAATTTATTAAATAAACTTTATCATTATTTAGCATTTATAATCCAATCAATAATGCATACGTGTACGGTTTATTTAATAACAATGCTTGATAGTAACAGTTATTTAATAATATAATTTAATATAATTAATAATAGGTCCTAAAATATGCTTATAGATTTTTTTTTCGGTCTTTTGGTTTTGAGGTGAATTACAACCTAGGTTTTTCTTTGTGAGATTCATTCTTAAAGATGTAAAATTATAGAAAAGTCAAATTAATTATAAATATATAAATCTGGTATATATATAAATTCCGATCATGCAAGAGTCCACCAAGTTTCCAAAATGACTAAGCGGGTTAATACACGTCAAAAGAACCATCTAATTTAAGAAAGAATCTTGAATGTCTTAAAAGCTTTATGATTATACATAAGGAAGGGATTTCTTTTTTTCCTTATAGTCCTATAATGTTAAATGCTAAAAACGACATTCATGATCTCATGGAAACTAATCCTGCACTCGTCCTCAGCTCCTACATTCATTCTGTTGGCCAGGCAGATGGTCACCCCATCTGGAGCTCTGTTACAGTGAGATGCGAGCCGGATTTTTGCAGCAAATCCAAAGCGGAAAAGCGGTATTTGCATGTGTAGCCGTGGGGGGGGAGGGTAGAGAAGCACACAATCTCCAATTGAACTGTGTAAAATACTCTTTCATAGGTTCTTTCAACGCACCATTTTAGGAAACGTACTGTGTAGTGAGCCTAAGAAGATCTGTGGATGTGCATTTCTCACGGTCCTCTATAAATACGCTATAATCTACCAAGTTAGCCTGTTTTAAGGACTTTTTCTCTGTAAAGAACTTACCACACACAGAAAAGGTGTAATTACAGTCCAACTCCACTTCATCCAGGGATTTGGCCTGTAACCAATCATCTCTTCAATCGCATCATAGAAATTATCAGCGCCTTTTGAAGAGAAGGAGTGTGTTCAGGTATGAAATTCAAAAGCATAACACATGATCCTACAGTGCACATCGACTGGAACCAAGTAACTGAATTGTTTAGAATGGGGATTACATTAGTAGCTTATCAATTGTCTTGTTTGGGCTTGGCTGGGAAAAAACGATAAACAAAAATATTGTGCTCTAACTCTTTACTGCAATTTACAGATTTAGTTACTCAGCAGAAAAATATGCTTGTTTTGTTGTATCTTTTTTTCTTACAATAACTTTGATAACAGGGTTGAATGGCTTAAAGAATGAAGACAACATTCAATTCCTTAAAAAAAAAATGAGAAAGCGGCATGAGATCATATTGTAGAAATGTTACAAATGAGTTTTACTTCTTTAGTATAACAATTTTAAAGATAGTTATTTGCAATGAGGGAAAATCATGGCGTAACAGGGTTGCAGATTTAGCCTAAATGTATCTGTTACTCAGCAGTGGCGAGCTAGTTAGGGGGTCAAATGTTGATTTGCAGTTATATATAAACTATTTTTTCTAATAAAAAAAGGATACATAATTGTTTGATCTTTATTTTCTTACAATAACTTTGGTAACAGGGTTGAATGGCTTAAAGAATGAAGTCAACATTCAATTTGTTTAAAAACTGAGAAAGCGGCATAATATCATGATGTAGAAAGGGTCCGAGTGGCTTTTACTTTGGTATAACAATTTTAAAGATTATTTGTAATAGGGGGAAAATCATGCAGTAACAGGGTTGCAGATTTATCTTAAATTACTCTGTTACTCCGCAGGAGCAAGCTAGTTAGAGGTCAAATGTTGATTTGTAGTTATTGACAAACTCATATTTCCAATTAATAAAAAGTACATTTGTTTGATATTTGTTTTTCTTACAATAACAAGGTTGAATGGCTGAGTTTATCAAATGAAGTCAACACTCAATTTGTGGAAACTCTGAGAAAGTGGCATGCTATAGATGACTTAGCCTATACTTCTTAGGGATCGCAATCGTGAAGTAACAGGATTGAACACAAAATGTGGGATACAACCAAGCCTTGCGTTTTTAATAACCGTAACAGGATTTATTGTTTTAAAGTAATGGCACACTAATTTGTACCCCAATCATGGGAAGTGCCTGCTACAGTTCCCCATTATGACTTACATTTTCTGTTTACTTGTTGTACTCACCATAAACCCAGGCTACAGCAATACATTCAAAGAATGCAACCCATAAAAGGCACACGCCACTGGCTGCATAGTAGTCAAAGAGTTGAAACACATACATGCCACCCTGAAAAAGAGACAAAAAACTATTGAAAAAAAAGTGAGTAGGCTCTAATATATGCTGTAATTGCAGAGCTGACATAATAGAGGACTGTTATGACCAGGGGTTGGCTAAACACTTGACTCATTTTCTTTTGGTAACAAAGACATTTGTTGCACAATGCATTCAGGGGTGACATAAGACATTATGTCATGGAAAAAAAATGGGACACTGTGTGGCTCAAGCTACAGAATAGCATTCCCAGTTCGCTGTTCTGGGGGATTAGCAATCAGGGGCCGATATTTAAAGGGGGCCAGAGGAATCTTAGTTGCGCATTGTCAGACCAGACCGGATCTCCTAGTATAGCAGTGAGACTCCTCTATGGAATTCTCACTGCTCAAAGCAGGTCAGGACGTCCATAAAAAGACATGGAAGTGGGAGCGATAAGGCACTGCTGGGAGATGAAACTGATTTCAACAAGTACGGCATGTTCTTGGATCAACATCACCTGGAACAACATTCCAATCAACCAATCAGATTTGAGGGACAAGTTTACAGTTTGTCAAGTTTAGGCTTATAGCCAGGGTTAGGTGCTTCTATAACAGTGTTATTCACCTACCATTTCCCTCTGAGTTTAGGGATAAGTTATGGGTAGGTTAGGGACTAAGTTTTCAGACAGTAATGTTGTTCAAGGATCAACAAAACATGTCTTAGTTGGCAAATCACGGTGATCCTGCTGGGTGTGGAAGACTTCCTTATGGGAGAGAGCTTAGGCTGTATATCTGGCATGAGTGTGGAGTTCATCCTGATTACAGGAACTGAGGGTTTGGTTGAGGGCCACATACTATCAAATGACAATGTCACTAAAATCCTAAAAGGAAAACACATGGTGCCTGACCATTCAACTTAGCTGCATTTGATACACTCTTTATTTAGCCAGGAGAAACCAGCTGGTCCAATATGTTGGCAAAGTGGTAAATACTAGAATTAGTATGGATTTGGAAGGGACATGCCATTAAAAGAGTGTAAGAAAAGATTGTTCGACTGTTGCACTTACCTCGGTGACCATGGTAAGTCCCAACAGGTAGCTCAAAAAACAGACTATAGCTATGAAGATTTCACGCCGATAACCCTTCCGTAGGAAGGATGGATACAGATCCACTAGGGATGTGATCTGCCCTTCCACTTCGACAAACTGAGAAAAGAAAAGAAACACCGTTAGCACAAACAGGCTTGCTGTGTGCAGACTCAAGCTGAAAAAGCAACGATTTAATGTTTTGATGATTTACCAAGTGAAAATGAAGCCATGGAAAAGTTGTGCCATGTTTTGTAATCATAAACCTACTAAGTTTGTGGCCTTTAGTTCTTGACTATTATCGTTGATGGTAGTGCACTTCTTAAATTAAACAAATAGAATTTTAGAAGAAGCACATTTTTTCCAATAAAACTGCTTTCTCTCAGTATCATGGTTTTGCTAGGCTAGTCTAAAAGGCTATTTGCTGTTTTAGAATAATGTAATATCCAACCCCATCTGATAGTTCAGCTTCAGTTTAAATGGTATATAAAGCTGTGACCTACTGTAGTGAAAGGCATCTATTACTAAGTAGTACTGTACTGTAGAAACCACTTTCATGTTATCCAGCACAGCTGCATGGATATTATTTTCAATAAGCATACTTAATGTAACAGTCCAAGCGCCACACCCTGGTTTGTGGACTCACAGGATGTGGATGGACACTAATTTAGCAGAGTGTTTAATTTCACCGGGACCAAGAAATATGATAGTACAGGACTCTAACGGCCAATAATCTGCCAACAAAGTTTTTCTTTTTTTCTTTTTCCTGTTTGTTACCAGGTTTTCTTGGGCAGCGGCATAGCCGGTGAGGGGGACAGAAAAATCAAGTGTAATACCAGTTTATTCTGACCTTTGTCTAATTGAAAGGTTCTGTTTTTATCTCTTGCCTTTAATTGGCAAATAAATGAAATACACAGCTGAACATATGAATGAAACAGACTTTACATAAGAGTGTTTAGGGCTCCATAATGCTCACATCGCCTCGTTTTGTATAAGAATAAAATGTCAGTTCATGCATAGATTATCTTGTCTCTTTGAATTTAAATCGGGATGAATTTACGTTTTATTGGAAGTGCGGGGGACAAAATGTTCACAGCGTCTGGCTGTCATCACCACCCTGTAAACTAGTGGTACTCAAGCTGTTTAGCATACCATTTTATTCATTTGACACTCACCTGACTGTCGAGGCCCAACAGCAGAAGCATGATGAAGAAAAGAATGGCCCAAAACGTAGGCAGTGGCATCATAGACACAGCTTTAGGGTAAGCAATGAAGGCCAAGCCAGGACCTATTGGGAAGAGAACAGAGGGAGGTGGGGAAGTGGAGAGAGCACAATTAGCAAGGCTAGCAATTTGCACACTTTGATCTATGCCTTTGCGGTGCGTTTCGTTGTCGGCACAGACCAAAAGGAGACATGAAAGAAAAAAGGAGCGAGTATCTAAAGGACAAAGCGATCAAGCCAGGCAAAATTACTGCCAGTGGTTCGTTGCAAGTCCAATGACTGTTTCATTGCGTCTTCTGGCAAAATTAGCATCTGGATGTTAACTTCGGCTGCTTCCAAATCTAGAAAAGGTTTAATCAGCGGCGTGATATTTCCCCTGGATAACACTACAGGTTACATATTCAACACTACATAGAACAACTTCAAAGAGTCGAGGCAAAATACAAACTAGGGATGCGCCCAAAGCGAATTTCGAATCAGGAAAGGCCCAGAAAATGAATAACGCATTCTAGGGAGCCCATAAATGGACATGGTTAGGCTTGCTGCGGTAGTCAGTTACATTTCAGTACATCAGAATTGACTTATCACGTGGAGATAGTAAGGAGAGATGACTGACCGGAAAATGGTAAAGGATTTGGTGCGCAACAGATCCTGACAAATATCTTGTAAAAATCTGTACCGGCGCTCCCTATAAACAAAAGTATGCATGGCCGCGAATTCGAGTAAAAAGTAAAAAGCAAACATGCATTCAAAAGATAAAATATAATTCCCCAACTATGTAATTGCGAGACAATGCAAAAGCATTGAAATATATTGTTTCCTTTCATCTCATATTTTTCCTTCACCATGTCCCTTTAGAGGCTCCGTAGAATCCGTCATCTCCTTTCCAAAATAAGAATTCAAAGTCGGGGCACATCCCCAATACAAACACCTCCACTTGCTAACATTAATGCAACATCAAATGTAGGATTCAATCCGTTCAACAGAGGTTAAATACAAGAACAAGCACAACGCATGTAATAAAACCAAAGAACAAATTAAAACAATGGATCCAAGTAACATAGCATCAATGTCAAAGTACACTTTCTGCAGAGTCAGGTTGATGCATCCGAGACTGACCTCCCCAAAATTGACTTCTCTTTTGCAAAAAGCTCCTTTTAGCTTCTTGGCATTTGTAATGTTTAGAAATGTATCCAACCAAATCATCCTGAAAGACTCCCTGAAAAGGATCCAGTGGCTTCATTCAACCGTAATTGTGCTGATATGCATGGCAGTTCAAGTAAAGTTTAGGTTTGTATGTCTTATAAACAAAGTGATAAAGATGTATGTTTTGTGCACCTCGCTTGGGCCAGACATACTTAGACCAATGTCTCCACAGAGGAGGGCCAAAGCAGGAAAAGTGAAGATTAGACATTTGGAAAACCTTGAGCTTGAAAGCAATCTATACATCAACTGATCTCTCTCACCATGAGACTTGCTGCATCTTAATACAGCATGAATAATGCAGAACAATTATGAGAAATGCACTAGATGGCCAAAAGTATGTAGAAACCAGAACATCTCACCCATATGCACTTGTTGAACATTTACTTTCAATACCATGAGCATTAATAATAAGCTTCCACTCTTCTAGAAAGGTATTCCAGTAGATGTTTGCACAGAGATTTGCTCCCATTCGTCAGTGAGGTCAGGCACTGATGATGGGTGATGAGGTCTGGCTCACAGTCGAGGTTCCAGTACATCCAAAAGGTGCTCGATGAGGTTCAGGTATGGGCTTTGTGCATGGCAGTCAAGTCCTTCCACACCAGACTCAGTAAACCATTCTTTCTTAACGAGATTGCATGGTTGCATGCTTCATTTTAGGCACCTGATGGTAAGTAAAGGGTGTAGCTGAAAAAGCCAAACCCATTAATTAGACGAAGGTGTAAACATACTTTTGGCCATGTAGTGTAGTGTATCCAGGCCCCAGGGTAGAAAAAGGAACCAATAGGAACCGACTTGGCGACCTGAATTAAACTGCGTAAAGAGTTCTTTAGGACTTAAACCCAAACTCTCCAAAAAGCCTGTTGTAAATTGCCTTTATCCTGAACTTGGCACAAGATGCTTCTTGATTAGGGTCACCTGTGGAAACCAACTGAACAGCGATCAATGCTAAATCAATGCTTTTTCACGCAACTGTTGATTCTTCACCATTAGGGGCTTTATGTTCCCAGTGGCTCCAAGAACGTTCTCCATTCAGTTCTCCAGTCGATTCCAAGCGAATTCCAGTTCCCACCGAGAGAACGTGTTAATTCATATTTGTTTTTTTGTCTGCTGAATGACGGTGAAGGTTCCGAATGTTATACTTTCTTTTTAGTCCTAGGTCCTGGAACTAGTTTTATTGGCTCCGAATCGCTTATTGTCGCCGATTTTTCACTACAGGGTTGACCAAACTTTTTCATGTTGTTATTTGCAGCAGCAGTGCCCACCATCACTGCTACTTGACCCTCGTACCTGACTCTGCCACATCGGCTATGTCCACCCCTTGCTCTTGTGCCATGAAGCCCAGGACGGAAAATATTGCGAAGCCAGACACAAAACTGGTAGCGCTGTTCAGGCCTCCCAGCAGCAAACAGTCCCTATGTCACACATATGTCATGGAGTTTGTTAATTAACACAAAGGTACCCTACGTTCCCACTTTGCCCGTTCCCTGGACTAAGCCTCCCTCCCGCCCCGGGGCATCGAAACCCACCTGTAGCAGTTGTATTTGTACTTGTTGTAGCTTCCCAGTGACGTCATGGCACCAAGACAGATGGCGTAAGAGAAGAAAATCTGTGTCCCTGCATCGATCCACACCTAGACAGAAGACGCCAAACCATCCGTTGACTGACAACATGAATTGAGCAAACTCAAATATTTGCATGCGTTCTGCCTCTCGTAGGTCCTCAAGAACTGTATACACCATCAATAACAAATATAAATTGTTTCAACAACTGCATGTCATGTTTAGATTTGTAGCTTTCTGACTGAGGCCATCAAGAGCTTTATTTATGTCGACTCTTTTGCACATCTTGGGTTTCTCTCTGTAAACTGTACATCCAAAGTTTATTCTGGTTTTAAGTTGCGGATGGTCACTGGAGTACATTCTGTCGGCAAGTGTAAACAGCACTTTTCCTGCTGAATAGTTCATGTTAGAGGGCTGATTTATATTGGTTAATGTTATTTTTTTAGCTGGTGGACTAGCATAGCAATGTTGTTCACCTAGCTTTTGAAGCTGGTCTACCAACAGTTGGTCTTTCTGTCGAAGCTAGTTGACCAAAGTAGTCTTTTTTGGCCTGATGGGGACCACTGTCCAAAACATATGCTAGGAACCAACTATGATGGTCTTTTCAGCAAGTTTGATAGCCATAAAGACCAAATAGATGTGTTAGAAGCACTTGAGATTGTGTGGAATCAAATTACGGTGTGTGTGTGTGATATTATAAAGCCTTTTGAGAAGACATGTAAATAGCTATGAGATCTTACCTCTGGGTCTCCAAGGCGAGTCAAATTTGGGTACAGATAAAATTTGATGCCTTCGGCTGCCCCAGGAAGAGTGACACCCCGTACAAGCAGGACAATTAACATGACAAACGGGAATGTTGCCGTGACGTACACAACCTAAGCAGAAAAGTCAAGAACACTGAGTTTAAATTTAATGCTCTAGTTGTATGAAAAACCCACAAGCTTTGTTTGTGATTTAACAAATTAGAAAACTACAGCAGAACTTTTTCACAGAGTCTTTATAAGACCTGTCATACTTTCCGACATTCTAAGATAACACTGTCAAAACAATTTCCAAGGCTAACATGCAATTTACAGCTTAACTTCACTAACAGATAAATGTTGGCTTTAGTGGTCAGAGTGGTCATATGCTCTTTGGCCAGAGAGTGAGTACTAGATGGGAAAAAACAGCGCTTCATTTAATGTTAGGTTTGGCTAGAAATATTATGTCACACAATGCCGAAGAGTACATCAAAACATTAATATCTGCAATTATATTTAAAATTGCATTGCTCTCAAGCCTAATACCTCATTTACCAAAATTTCTAAATTTTATCAATTTACATTTATTCATTTAGCAGACGCTTTTATCCAAAGCGACTTACAAATGAGAACAATGGAAGCAGTTAAACTAACAGTAGGACAACAATATGCAAGTGCTATGACCCTTCTCAGTTTAATCTAACGCAGTACATGTTATATGAATAACAAATTAATCTTTCACTTGCCACCTTTAATGAAGCTCAGTCAAATGTACAAAAAACAAAAATGGCTTAAAGTGAAAAAGTAAAGGAGTCTATAAAGGCTAGTTCACATTGCCCAATTCCAAAAACCAAATTCCATTGGTTATTGGGTTTTGCTGGATCAATGTTTCCCAACATAATAAAATCCATCAGCCAACCTGAAATTTTGCAACTAGTTGGGGCAGCATGAACCAGCCTTTAATGCGTAAATAAATCTTAAAGTCTTAAAGTAGATAATGCTAGCATTGCGATAGAGCAATCTAATGTGACAGTGTCTTGGCAGAAGTCATGATAAGATTCTCAACTGCATGGTCAAGTCGAGAGAAGGTGTCTGCTGATTGACTTTACAGTCTCGATTAGGAATGAGGTAAGCTATAGTTACCATTGCTGCTAATCACCAGGGAATGACTGCTATGTGTATGTTCACAACACTGACTAAGATAACACTCAAATCTACCAAGCTACTTATAACTGTAATGACACTGTAGAAACTAATATTAGTAGTCCTTAAATTAACTGGCTGAAGTTGAAAAAATGAATGTAATGCAACCAAGCTCACCTTCCCAGTGGACTTAACACCTTTCCAGATACAGAAGAAACAGATGACCCACACAGCGAGCAGACACAGAGCCAAGTCCCATTTAATATGACCCACGTCCTCAATACCATCGGAGATGCTGAGGACATTTCGCCTGTGGTGGAAAGAATGTTTGCCAGTGAGACTCTCTGAAGCCCTTAAGGGTGTTTAAGGAGCTAGCATTTAAATAATCAGAGAAGTTATACAACACGCAAAGGACAGATGAGTTCTCTACAGAGGAAGAAGTGTTCAAGAACAAGTCATCATAGAGCAGGGGTATAGCCAACCAGCTCCTGGATGGCAACCTTGCTACAGCCTTCCGTTTCCTAAATACCTTGATTAGATGTTTAGGTGTGTTTGATTAAGGTTGGAGCTAAACTCTACAGGATTGTAGCATAGTTGGATACACCAGCCATAGAGCAGTCTTTCTCAACCCTGGTCCTGGAGGACCCCCAACACTGCAAATTTTGAAAGTCTCCTCTGTCTGACACACCAATTTCAGGTCTTGGAGTTTCTTCTAATATGCTTATGAGTTCAATTAGGTGTGTTTGATTAGGGAGACACATACAATGTGCAGTGTTGGGGGTCCTCCAGGATCAGGGTTGAGAAAACCTGCCATAGAATAATAATACCACAACTAGCTTCTGTTAAAGTCCAATCCTTAGAGGGCATCTAGAGCCACCTTCCTGTAGAGTTTAGCTTTAACCTGCTCCATCATACCTTTCTGAAAAATGATTTGGCATATTTGTGTTTAATTGGGGTTGGATGCGTGAAGATAGCTCTCCTGCAGGAGCAACTTCGGTCCTGGAGGGCCACTGCCCTGCTTTTAGCTTCATCCCTAATCAAACACACCTGAAAAATATCACGCAAGTCTTAAGAATTTCTTGAAAATTACAGGAAGGTAAGTTTGATTAGGGAAAGAGCTAAGCTTTGCAAGAAAAAAGTTGCCCATCATTGGTTTAGACCCTTCAAGTCTGCTAAAGCATTAACACCTTGTCTACTGTAGGGATATTCATCCCTGCTCCTCAAGACCCACTGTCCAGTCAAACACATCCAAACAAGCAAACCAAAGTCTGTGGGATTACTTTGGGGTAAAAAGCCAGTAGTGTTGGAGCAGGATTGAATCTAAAATATGCAGTGAATCTCCAGTATCAGGGTTGAATACCCCTAATCTATGGCATTAAGCAAGTTGCAAGTTCCATAAGATAGATATTTACATTGAGAACGTCACTAAGAGGGGAATGGAGCTCCAAAGTCTCTGGGAGTGTTTGAGGACAACCGTACTGATAAAAATACGGAGAGAATCTCCGGACAACTTCTCTGGATTTGGATGGCTTTCAAAGTGCACAACAAATCTGTACTCAATACTTACTCCCAGAACTCAGTGACGGGAGAAGTGAAGTTAGTGGCATTCACAGCTCCCCAGAGTGTCTTGTTCTTGCGGAGAGTATCCTCAATGCAATTTTCTGTGTTCCATTTGTTGTTGCAGCTTGCCCAGGGGAGCTCTGGCTGAAAGCACTGGAACAGGTAGTACAAGCCCCAGGCCAGAATCACAATGTAGTAGATGTTCAGCAGAGAAACGATCACGATGGACGCGTAGCCGATACCTGTACAAAGACAGAAATGGCTAAATTAAGCTGATGGCACACTGGACTGTGACTCAGCATGTGGTAGTTGTGCAAAATGTTTGCGATTTGTTATTATAACCTTAATGAAAGCAATGAAAGTAGTTGTGCTCCAGTGGAGCGTGAGAACGGCTATATAAGTGACGAACTTCTATGAGACCTTCTTGTATAAACATGGAATAATCTTGTCCAGAGTTGGAGGAAAGTGATGTAAGATATTGGTTCAGAGTCTGAACTGAGTAAATCAATGTTGGCCAGTTTGACTGGAAACCAAAACCGAACCAAAGCTGTCACCTCATTCACTGGCAGAGGGATGCGAGTAGTTTGGCAGTTTGCATGTAATGATTGCTCACTGGTAAACTCTGTTTAAATAAGTAATTAATCTATGGCCAGAAGACATTTTTGTGAGATTCAATATGCTCTTTGTTAGAGATATTTTGGTGGAAAATTTAGCTGGACAGTTCCTCTGACTCTGTCTGGGTTTTGGTGCCTTTTTTAAGGGTACACTAGTGACTTGTTTGTGGGGCTCGAACCAGCAACCTTCTGATCGTAAGACTTCAGCTTTAGCCACTACACCACACAAGCTGAAGAGTTGTCCATTTGTGCAAGCTACTGTTCATGAGCAGCCAATAAATTCATTGACAGCTGCTGATGTGTCTCTGTCACTAGCCAGGCTGAAAATAAAACTACTACTGGTCCCTAGAGTAGTAAGAAGACAGGCCGCAATTAACAGACAGCTGGAATTAAAATACACCAACAGTGAGGGCTTTAAGACTATAACATTTCCTTTAACATGTGGCAATGACATGTTTATCTATGTAGACATAACTTTATTAGTCAATGTTATAGCAAATATAGGTGTCAAATTTCAAAGCACGGGTGTTCTTTCAGTTAACATGATCTGCTTTGGTCTACATTAATATTTCCATAGGAATTAATGGATGCAGTCATCCTTCAACGGGAGTCTTTGAGCCAAAAACGATTGCTATTAGTTATGGAAAAATTATGTCATATAACTAGATAATGAGCTGTGAGTTAAATGCTCAAATGAACAAGATTGTTTATTGGTTACATTTAAATGTAAAAATGTTCAGAGATACAAATGCAGATACAATAATTGTGAAATTGTAGGAATTTATCTAGATTTACTAGTCCTAATTATTTTAAAGAAATGATTCTTGTCAGTGGCTCTGAGAGGTGAGGAAGATACTGTAGGGTTAACCCTAACTGCTATTTTTGTAAACATATATTATTTTCTGCTCTGGCATTAGAGATATGCATTTCCTATCAGTCACCCCAGATACAGCTGGTGGTATCTGTGACACACACCCCACTCTGTGTCCTTATCAAGGGGTCAGGGTGGTTGGCATTGCCCCATTTGCCCCTGCTGGTAGATGCCATAACTTCACCAACTGGCAGCAAAAATGGATTGTTCTCCATTGACAGCCATTAAATATACTACTGAAAGATCTCTTTGATCCTTACCACAAATTATCATGTTTTATGTTTCTTAAGTACACTTTTAGTAGAGATTTAAACTGCTTACAATATTTTTAATTTTACTATTAGTTTTATTTATTCTCTGGTAAAGAAATCAAGAAGTTCCTTGATCAAGAAATTCACCTGTAAATATGGGGCAAAGTTTCTCCCAACAGGTGATTCCACCCTCAGAGGTGAACTGGCCGAGCGCCACCTCCAAGAAGAACACAGGCAGTCCTCCGCCGAACAGGAAAATGAAGTATGGGATGAGAAAAGCACCTAAATGGAAGATTCACCAAGAGAAGATTCACTTAATTCTGTCAATAATTATATCCTATAAACCACTAGTTTAGTGTTTAACTCTTATTCCTCAGTGAGTTCAGTAAGTACAAGTCTAAGTTTCACACAAAATGCGTTTTTGCTTTGAAAAACAGTGGAATGGGGGAAAACGTTGCGTTTTTAGAACGCCGTGTCATGTGCGAGACTGCAAAAAGACACAAGACGTGAGCGCAACGGTTATACACGTCAATCTAGTGCGTTTACAATGGACAATGGAAAAGTAGCGCATTGGAATGGAAAAATGCGTTCTGTGTGAAGAATGTCCGAATGTTTTACTTCAATCTGTATAACAGAATATAATTTTCATAATATCTGATCTGCTCTTTTTTCTTATAACACAAGTGGAAAGTGATGTACAGTCAAAGTAAACAAAATAACCATTAAACTAGTCCATATGACTTTGAAAACAGACCAAAATTTAAGCTGTTATTCACTCTCAAATCTCATTTGCACATATATTTAATTGAAAATGCATTGTGATTGATCATGAGACCCACATAAGAAAACCCATGATGTAGGCCTACTGTATAACATGAGAGCTTGAGTTTCTGTATGGCTTCCAAGTTTTTCAAAGCAATAAAGAAGCCTACAGAAGAATCATTTGGGTTTGAAATGACATGATGGTAAGGAAGAAATTAAGTTTTTATTACTGTCACATCAGTGTTCAAAGTCCAAAAGTATCAACAAATACACTCACCTCCGCCATTCTTGTAGCAGAGGTACGGGAACCGCCAAACGTTCCCTAAACCAACGAAGCCCCCGGCGACTGACAGAAGAAAGTCAAGCTTGCTAGCCCACTTTTCCCTTTGGGGGTGTTTTCCCTCGGCTTCGTCCTCTGGCCTTGTGCCCGGGCTCTTTCCTGGGGAGGGTTTCAGAATGTCTTTGTGGAAGTCCTTTAGACACTGGAGTTTCTCCTTCTGAGCCATGCTAATGGAGAAGAAAACAAAGGGTCAAAACTCTTGACCGAACCCCAAAGAACTTAGGTTCAGACATAAAAAAGATCACGTCGTATTTCAACTGTTCTAAAACATTTAGCCTATAATTAGGGCAAACATAAATAGTTAATTTAAAACAGCAGCTAAGGCAGACGTGAAAAATGTTCCCACGAGAGGATAAGGTGATGGTTAAGTGATTAAAGTAATGGCTGTTTTATGTGGTTTGAACACAGGAAATTTTCATGTACAAGACAACTGCAAGCAACTTTTTAGATTGCATCACGATACCAAGCACAATAACCTAATTACGACCAATAGTACACTAAACCTACTTGTAAAACTGATAAGATTAGTTGATTTCTTTGTTGCTGGCAAAGTGTGTCTGTAGTCAACATAAAATTATGCCAAGAGATAATCACATAGCTGATTAGTAGGAAAACATGTCAGCACTTAACACCAACTAGTTTACAGTCAGCACGAAATCAAAATGGTCTTGTTTTGAATGATCGGTGCACTAAAAACCCATTTATACAATATATACACTCCTTTTGTCCAAGTAAAATCATCTTTTTTTAAATTTAGATATTACTGAAAAACAAGGTTTTTTTGTCCTTTAGAGAGCACTTTTTACAAGCCAATCTGATGGACAAATTACCAGTTTTACTCAAAATATGGCACGCGCAAGGAACCCACAGGCAATTAGGCACGTAAATTAAAGCCGATTTAATAAAAACGACTTAATTTATTCACCGGCGGTTTTGCTGCAGAACTGGTATGCGTTTATCCTGCCCATGTCCCTTTAACTAACAGTGTTTACGCTGTCAAGATTCTATTCAAGGATGGAGTAATTATGTCAGGCTTGGCGTCTTCTGTTTCAAAGCATGCGCCAAACTTGCCATGGAGCCCCAAAGATGAATCCCAGAGAGTCAGATACAAAGTCAGCTCCAACATCCCAAACTCCCTTAACAGCCTGGCAACACTTGAACAAACTATAGCCCTACTGTGAGGCCAGTTCCTTCAACAAACCTGCTTTTTTCCCCTTCTCTCAAGGAGACTGAAGAAGAGGGGGAAAAATCCATGGTGTGTTTGACAATCAATAAATACAAGTATATCCCCCTTTCCGTTGCTTTACTAAACATACGACTGAATAAACATGCTAACTAGCCTGAAGTGTGGCGGCATGCCAGGACTAACAGTTCAATGACATTTTAATGCCGTTTGGACATCTTAACTTCATTTAAATTGATATTCTGAGGTTTGTTAAGGTCTAGCCTAATGCTTTAAAAGAATGTGGTTATTTTTTTACAACACTAAACCATTGCCATTCAACTGATGCTTATCTGTTCATTCTCAATTTTAGCACACAATCATTCACTTTGACTATTACACAATTGTTGAAAGTGCCTAAAAAGGTCTAAAAAGCTCAAGAAATTATGATCATCTCCTTGCGATAGGTTAAATCTGTGTATTTCAAAGGCTTAGGATCACGCTACAACTCAAACACATTCTGTTACATAACTAGAGTGAAATCCTCCAGACACTTTCCATTTCCACTCAAAACACTGTGGTGACCAGCTTTACTGGCCGAGAGTCAAAGCAAGCAAACTACTGGGTTAAAAAACACAAATACAACCTTGTTGAACGGATTCAAATGGTTGTTTCGCGCTATTTTACCCATGAGTGAACGGCAGTAATTGAACACAAATTCAGTTGTAAAAACCTCTCTCAAGACAAACACCAACAAAGTCACATCTTTACATTACAACTTTCTCATTATCCACAAACCCAAACATTCCCTCAATTCATGCACTGCCTTTCACTTACATTTCCTTCATGGCTGAATCCAATTGGTCAATGTTGTTCTCTCAGCAGACACCATTCCTCTGACAACACAGCCCAAATCTCTCCGGGGCTCAGTGTAAGCCGAGGTGACACCACGACCCGCCCACAGGCTAAGACAATTAAAAGCAATCAGCAGGATTGGTCGCAGCTTCGGAGCAGCGGATAACCCCAGCGACAGCCAGCTCGATGGTAAATTTCCACTCCCCAGAAGCGTCAGAGTTCTACCTGAAACTATTTATCTTTGCATGTGCGGCGTCCACTTGTGGCAACCCGAGCCGCGGACGCGCCAAACAAGAGCATGTGGACGGCAATCCACACCTCCGTCGCGTTTCACTTGAACAGCTGATGGTTTCCCGGCTGTTGTCATGCCATTAATAGCTTTTCCTTTCGAGACAAGTGGCTTAGCTGAACATACTTTGACATGTAGTCAAAGTACTCAAAGTGTAATTATGCACTTTTTGTAAACTGGTTTGAACACAGAACCCAATTCCTGACAAATCAGACTTTGGTCAGTAGAGAAATTCTGGTCAGTATTGAAGCCAACTCAAGGCCCAGTGCATTTGCATAGGGCTAAATGTGGTAAGTAACAAAAGGCTATTGTATGCATTGTTTCCCTCCGCCTTTTTAATTTGGCAGAGCAGCCCTGATAAAGGGACAATGGCGATTTGTGCTCACAAGACCATTTATAAATTTAGGATTTGGCAATTTGTTAAAAAAAAACTGAACAAAGGATCACCTGGCATTTTTAGCTCTTTTAACTCACAATGTTGGAATGCTGTGAAAATTGTGACACATGGCAGCCTTCTTTGGGACACTGACTGCTTGGTCTGTTTGATTCCCAAATAGAAACAATAGACTTGAATCGCGCAGAGCTGGTCTAGAATCCCAAGGTTTCTTCAGTTGCTTCACTCCGAAATCTGCAATCAATCTATATAACCTCCAAGAAGCTCCAAATTGGAAGTGATTTGTCCTTCCGCATCTATAGGTCTTGTAGCCTGCGGACATCAAGGATTTGTTGGGCCGTCGAATCTGTCATCCCAGCTGAGATGCAGGAACGGGCAGGAGAGCTCCACAGTCCCGACTATCGAGGGAGACTTCAGGTCTAGAGGCACTTGGCTCATTACGTAACATCCCTATTATAGAACCATGTACATTTCCCTGAGTGCTCTCACATTAAATGCCTTCCTTTCCGCACTCGTTCTACCACATAAACTGAGTCCGGTGCATTAGAAGCAAACTCTTAGCCATTTATGTAAACCTCACAATGTAGCAATGATGCATGAAACTGAAGTCATGAACACTAAAGTCATTTGTTGACAGCAGAGTTTGAACCACTTGAACTTAAATACATGATCTATGACGTGATGCAATTGTGCTCTCATGCACTGCCTAGTCTTAGTGCTGAATCGTGTACATCATGCTGGAGGGCTTGACAATGTGGTCCCACTATGGTCCTGTAGAGCAGACGTTTGATTCCTTGCAAGGAGCCTTCCTAAAATATAATGGCTGAAATATATTTTCATATATAAAGGTCAAATTTTACAGTGTGAGAAAGACTGGTTTGGTTTTTATGGTCCCACGTAAAGTAAATTATTAAAATATGAGTTGGATAATATTTACATTGTATTAGGATGACACTGTATTTATCCAATTATTACTGCAATATCAATGTTGTAATTATAATAAATGTGATTATTTCATTATTTCTGTCATCAAATTTAAAGGTTTAAAAAAATATAAGTAAGCTATATCTTAAGTTGACAAGATAACTTGACAGTCCTAAAAATATATATTTGTATATTTTTTTATTATTATAATATACTCCCTTGCTGTCCAATGGTCCCATTTGACTAAAAGGGTCATATATGATGTTTATGATATATAAACGAGAGAAGATATAATAATTCAGAGTTAAGAATATTAGAATAATTCACTAGTATAAGGGAACAACCTTGTTTAGTAGTTAAAGGTTATCCACTGTTGGCTCTTTATTGTTATCACTCTCATGTCTAAGTATAACTAGACCTTGGAGTAACGGCATGTGTTGACATTGCTACTATGCAAAGAAGGACTTAAAGTATAATTTATTATCATAACCATTAATGGGCTCAGAATGACTTTTAATTTGTCCTGTATTCAAAACATCAAAACCATAATTTATCCGCAGGTTTATGCCATAACTCAAGTCGACTGGTCAAACTTGTCAGTGTACTGTAGCCAGACCAGATCAGATTCCCGTCATTCGTCTTCAGTTTCCACCAAGAACTTTTACCCCTGTGTATTTACAACTTGCTTGCTCAAGAGGAATATTTGTCGCCTGACCAAAACAACAAGTGGCAAGCCAAAGACAATAAAAAAATCCCAATAAATGCACAGAGAATGAAGCTGGAGTGCATTATAAATGTGTATCTTCCACAATGCGGCACCGAGATGCACATTTATGAAGGGTACGGTGACTGTTGCATTTCAAAATTAAAAAAAAGGGGTGAAATTGATGTTTATAACGGGTTAAACGGGGTCAATGAACTGTGCAACATTCATAATCTGTGCTGTGATGTCCTTCCTCTTGTGCATTTTGTTGACATGTTGTTGTTGTTGTTGTTTGGGGGGGGGGGATTTTTGCAAAGTTCAGTCTGCTCGATGTGAAATTTGCCTCAAAATCTATATTAAAGAAAAACAACCAGATCAAAAAAAAAAAAAAAAAAAAAAAACATGCTGAAAGAGTTCAAAGTCTAAAGTGGTCGCCTAAATGGGCAGAGCCGTTCGCTTGCAGTTGTGAAACAGTGCTGCCTTTGTTAACACGTCTGACTTTTTTTTTTATTGGCATCAATTAAAAAGTAGCCGGTCCTCTTTTATGACACTCCAAGATACAGACAACTCATTACTCAACTAAACTGTCTCATCCTCGCTAAGAAAACGGCATCTGTCACAAAATGCAAACTGTCTGTTAGCCTACCCTTATCAGTGTGCTAGGTATGCGAGCTGGCATGTGCACGGAAACCTAAACTCTGAGTCTGTATCCTGTGTTGTGTTAGTTTGAGCAGAGCTCGACTGCTAGTGAACTGCCTGACTTCCGCATAATCCTAAGTAGGCTACAAGATGAGGTGAACCTGTCTGCTAGAGTTCTCTTTACACTATCGCACTGCAAGTTCATCTCTGTTAGGATCATCTCATTTGACCGTTGCTTAGCATTGCGTTTATAATACGGCGTGTGAAGTTAAAAGCAACCCTGTTTTATCAAGAGAAGCATTCACGGTGAAAACAGGCGTCTCAAGACAGGTTTTTACATGGGAACCTTTTTTTTTTTTTTTTACTTTTAGCAAGACACAACATTCTGAGACGCGCCTCTATAGTCTGTCTAACGTGTGTTTACATGGAAAAAAAAGAGGAACAAACATCATAAACTGACTCAAGAACGTTTTTTTTTTCTTTTCTTTTATGTAAACACCCCCTAAGAAGGTTTTTAAAAGGATAGTTCACCCAAAAAATTCAAATTTTGTCATTACTTATTCAACCTCAAGTTGTTTCAAACATGTATGAATTTCGTTCTTCTCTTGAACACAAAAGGAGATATTCTGAAGAATGCTGATAACTAAACAGTTGTTGGTACCCATTGACTTCCATAGTAGGAAAAAAAAATACTATGGAAGTCAATGGGTGCCATCAAATGTCTGGTTACCAATTTTATCTTCTTTTGTGTTCAGCAGAAGAAAGAAATTCAAACAGGTTTGGAACAACTTTAGGGAGAGTAAATTATGACAGAATTTTAAATTTTTGTGTGAACTGTCCCTTTAAATTCTCATTATGATACTTTAAGTTCCGTTTCGCTTTAAAGCGCGTCCTTGTGTGAACCGTCGCGCACAAGACCAGCGAAACCAACATCCGATAACTTAGACGATGCGCGTCCGTGTAACAAACTTTATAAATAAATTCGCGTTTTTCTTATGAACCCATCCAACAGGTTGTTGTTGCCGGGCGCTCCTCAACGATGAGGCTGCATCTAGAATAGCATCTTTGTGTGAGAAAAATGTTCATTTATAACGTAAAATAAGTTTGTACGCCGCTTGAGGTGAATATCTCGTATTTTTAAAACCCCCAGGGATACAGGTTTACATCGAGAGACATCAAGCTGTCTATTCTTAACTCTATGCAGTCAGCACTCAGTTATATTTGTCTGGAGTGGGAGTGAAAGAAACTCAATGACAAGTGACAGCATCAACACAATTGATTCAGCAGTAATCACATTTTAAATCACCATAAATCATAAAAAAACGGAAGAATTATGTATTATATTGTATAAATGATTTAAGTATAATTATATAAATTATATAAGTATAATAATAATGACTGTATTTTGTATAAACTTCCAAATATGAGCTTTAAAATTTTACCACGAGACAAAATCTTCTGTTAAACTAACGGTTACTTCCTGGATCAAACTCTTATCAACATGTAACCTATGACAACTAAAACAATAGATTTAATTTTCAAGTAGCGTTTGAAAAAATATGAGCAAAATATTTAAATTAAGCAAAAATTAAAATAAACCAGTATGTGGTCTCACATCACTGTATATTAGACTTAACACAATCAGCAAACATGAGGAAAATAGCCCTACCTTTACTGTTTATTTCCTTTAATTCCTTTGAAACGGTCTTGTCCCTTCTGTATTGTGCGGCGACTGGCTGCTGAATAACAGCGGCAGCGGTAAATTTAGTTTATGAGCTTTTTTTCCTGACCTTTGTCTCTCAACATGGGTGACCATTAGACATCAGTTGTGGAAAAACACCGGCCTGCCTCCCGTTCGCGGCAGCACAGCGTCTTCTTAAAGCGCCCGCTTCCTGTGTTCACTAAACCAAGCGGCCAACCAACATCAACATCCTCGCGCTCAACAGCGCCGCCGCTGGCCAACCCTTCGCACTACACTACACTACAGGATGGCTGTGGCATATCACGGATACAACAGTACAGCAGGTCAAAAGTTTGGAAACATTGCTATTTTTAGTGTTTCTGAAAGTCATCGAGCCTGCATAATATGGCAAAAAAAAGTAAATAATGGGTTTCTTTTTGAATACACTTTAAAATATAATTTATGTGGATTTTCAGCATCATTACTCCAGTTCAGTGTCACATTATCCTTCAGTAATATATTTTTTTTTTATAACCTGTGATTAGTTTTTAATCATGATTCTTTGATGAATAAAGTTTTTTTTTTAAAAGAACAGCATTTATTTAAAATGGAAATCTTTTATAACAATATACGTTACCTTTCAGAAGTTTAGGGTTAGTGTTTTTTCTTCCCCCTTTTTTTTTTTTTTTTTAAAAGAAAGTACTTTTATTCAGCAAGGATGTGTTAAATTGATAAAAGGTGATTGCAAAGAGATATATAGTGTTAGAAAAGATTTCTATTTTGAATAAATATCGTTCTTTTTAACTTTTTATTCATCAATGAATCCTGAAAAAAGTAAAATCACAGGTAAAAAAAAAATATTAAGCAGCACAGCTGTTTCCAACATTGATCATAAATCAGCATTAGAATGATTTCTGAAGGATCGGAATCACAGTAGTGTAAAAACTTTAATTTTTCTTTGGTGAAATCTACTTAGATAATTAATGTAGTTCAGATAACATAATATTTTGAGTTTCTGTTGATTAAACCAATCTCCTTCATTGTATGAACTCACATTTTTCATTTCAGTGAACTAAATTTACAAGCAGGTAACTTAATTTTTTAAGTTAAACCAACAACAATCTTTAATAGTGTAATGACTGATGAAAATTCAGCTTTGCATCGCAGAAATAAATTCTATTTTAAAGTATATTCAAATAGAAAGCCATTATTTTAAATTGAAATAATATTTCACAATATTACAGTTTTTTTCTGTATTTTTTTATATACTTAATTTATTATTATAGAGATCTTGCACATTTGACAATATACATTGGAGGCAAACTTTTCTGACATTTTCTGCGAAAGACACACTTGCATAATAACTCAAAAACAGGAATAAAGTGTGACTTATGCTTATTAATCATGCACTTTGCCAAACATAACTTTTTCTGTATTTTTGATCAAATAAATGCAGGCTCGATGAGCATAAGAGCTTCTTAAAACATTAAAAATAGTTTCCAAACGTTTCACCGATACTGTATATCTTTTAAAAATAAGGTTGTTTTTTGGTTATGGTTGTGATTTATGCTTGCAGAGTGATTCCTGTAGAGCACTTCAACAGCAAAGTTGTGTATACTGTACTTTTGTCGTGTGAGCTGCGTCTGCCAAATACACGAGTGACATTGATAGGTAAGGGGAACCATCACAGCACCTCAGGCATTTTGAGCTGGACAGCCTTTACCTGAACCTCACGCAAGAACATCTCTTCTTTAATATCAGCTGTCTGAATAAGTAGGCCATTGGTAACAGAAACCCTACAAAGAGTCTCATTAAAGCTGCAGTCAGATTCAGGCAGCTTATACATTTCAATATTTGATGTAAGGACTGTTACTTCGGTAAGCTAAACCATTCATTAAATTGTTAAAAATTTGACATGATAAATCACACAATTGAGCTAAAATGCACAGCTAGGCAAAGTGGTTTCAATTTTGTTTGTGTATATCAGGGGGAAAAGCACTAATACAACCCTAAATTGACTGTAAACAACTCAATGGCTGATTTGGTGTTCTGTCACCGCAGGACGTCCTGCTGCGGTTGTTGTGATTACGGCCCGTGTTTTGGCCCGTGTTTACATCAGCTTGACTGAATTAAGACGCTGCCCACCCCGATTTGCAGCATTACATTCGCCGCGTATCAAAACAGCTTCTGGCCTCTGACTAAAGTTTCTGTAATTTTCCACCACTCCTCACTTCTCTCATTTGATCACAAGATCACTTTTTTTTCCCTTTCGCGCTTTGTCACGTCGGCAGTCTTGCGCAGCCCATCGCCTCAGGTGATCATCATCCGTCAATCACCTCGAGTGCCTCCGCTTGGGATGCAAACGTGCCGTCTGAATGATTTTGCATCATTTTAGTGCATTGCAGCAGATCACGTCAGTTTGAACTGAAGAAAGAAAAATAATTACAGCTCCAAAAATAGCTGTCATTTTAGTGTGAGGATTTACTGTTATCTTTTTGTCCTGCACATGAGCCCAATTTGGGTTTTGGATGAACCTTTTTGGACGCATTACCAAAATTGCCCAAATTCTATATGCAATCATTAGGAATACAAATACAATCTAAATCTCCCAAACGATTGACCAAACAGCAAAATTCTAACAGCAATTTGTATCATAAATATTGTTTCTTTTCCTCAAATCTGGCTAAAAACTGTTGTAAATTTAGAAAGTATAGGCCTATATGGCATTTTGTGTATTATTATACAGCTTATTAAGACATACAGCTCACAGTTTCATTATTTCATTACAAAATCTACTTGACATACTAACATTTGCTTTGTATACCTAAAAATGTACCAATAACCTCCATAATACTACAGATAGTAAAACATGAGGCCGTATAATGACCTTGTACAGTAAGTTCCTGTAGAGTTTTTGGCCATATATTCTAAAAACTTATCAAAATCTTAATTTTAACAATAGTTTTCTGGAAATGCACGTGCATTTTTATGTAAACTGTTAGTTAATGGGACAGCTTATGAATAGCATTACAGACGATTCAATGCAACAATTTACCTAAGATTTATTTTTTATACATTTTTTTACAAATAATTTAATGTGTCAATTTACATTAGATTGATTAATACACAAATTTATGTAAGAATGTTTTTTTTTTAACACAAAATCTGTAAATCAACAATTTAAATAAGATTGCTTTTATGGAAAATTCCATATGTAAAAAAAAAAAAGTTTACTGTAAAAACAACCGTTTTCTTGTTGAATATAAAAGATTTTAACCCTGGTAATTATTATTATTTATTGTTTTTGTACCTTTTACACAATTTTTTTTAAGTAAACAGTAAAAATACTTGTATTGTCCCATTAAATCTTACCATAAATCATACCATGGCCAGGTAACTTATCTAATTAGCATACCTAACAACCTGTAGCATTTCTACAGTGAAAATCAACAGAGTTCTTGTACAGTAAGACTAGTATCATGCAGAAAGCGGATCTCCACAGAGCGACGGTGTCTGAAACATGTGAATGCTTGTCTGTTTTGCTAAACTGCTCAGTAGTTTTCCACTGGTCTACAAGGGAAGTTGAAAAGAGGAAGTCGAACGCTTGTCATCAAACATGTTTACATGAAAGTCATTTAGCAGTTTCGCTAAACTTTACTGACGAGGGCTTTCACACGTTCACTCTAGAATCTCACAACGTTTCAGCAGCTTTTTTGCAACACAATTCCTCACGTTTGCAGCCAAAGAAAAGACAGGGGAAGAAAAACAATGACAACAAAAAAACATTTCCTATTTCAAAAAAATGTTCGTTTCCTCTCCAATTGCTTTGTAGAAAGATGAAAGTGTTATGTGATAGCATTATGTGAAAAACAGTAACGCCCACTGTTTCCTTACATGAGTTGCTGCAACATCAGTGTTTTCAAGACTTGATGATAATTATTTCATGTACAAGAAATGGCAGGATCTTTCGAAAGTTAATTCTGATCACAATATGGCTACCCAACGTTTAACCCATATTAAGAAACCTAAACTTTAAAATGTGGTCTTGTTAACAACCATAACAAGTGTGAACTTTAACCACTAACTAGCAGCTGAACTGTCATTCACACAAAGTTTTTGTCCTTAAATGGTAACATCTAATTTGCAATACTTGCAAATCTAATGCATTGTGAATTACCGCATAATTCGGACACCATTCTTATGTAAGATGATAGATGATGTGACAAAATATGTTTTCACAGATAATTCAGTGTGACACTTTATGCAAGAATGATTTGAAGATTGATCAAAACAATTTAAGTAAGCATTTTTTATTATAAAAATTCTTTAATCAATATGTAAGTTTTGTTTTTATAAAAAAAAAATTAAATGTGAATATTTACACAAAACTGGTTTCACGAACGATTTAATGCGATAATTTATGTCAGAATGATTTTTATGGAAAAACGTAATGCATAATTTGAAGTTACCATGGTTATTACTGGTTATTAATTCAACGCAACAATTTATTTTCCAAAAAAATGCAATGCAACTATTTACACGAAGATGATTTTACGAGGGATTCAATGCAATTTACATCATGATTTTTTGTATTATTTTTTTACAAAAACGTAATGCATCATTTTAATGCAACGATTTTGCAAAAAGATTATGCAAATGCATGATTAAAGAGGTTTTTATTAACAATTCAATGCAACGATTTATGCAAAATGGTTGTGTGAAGGATTCAATGGCACAGTTTACCCAAGCATGATTTTTACAAAAATGTATCATTTTACGTTACAATGTTTTTACAAATGGTTCAATACAACAATTTACATCTTTAACAATTTACATAATATTGATTATTTTTTTTAAAGCATGATTTTTACATGATTCATACATCATGCTACCGTACAATGTTTATACAAACAATTCAGAAATTCATGCATTTTGCAGATCAGACATTATCTAAAATGTACACCCCAGTTTTCCCCAAACCCATGACCTCGACATGCTCTAGCTATATAGGAACATCTCCTACATTAGGCAAATCGAGAGCAAACCGCATTAAGCATAAATTTAATCTGACTGCAGTGTCACTACTGTCAGCAGAAAAACAGGATATAGGCGGACATGTTATTATATGGTTTGACCAACAGATTAATGTTTTATTGAGCAATTTATGGCTGTCATTGGCAAAGACACGAGAGAGGAAGTAAACCTGAACTGACATGACTCTTTAAATAAGGAAGTTGGAGAAGAACTCTAGAAAAAAAAGTGCTCTTTTTCGGTCAGTCTGTTCTGTTTTTTGGCCTGGTCGCACCAAGAATGATAACAATAAAGATAACGAGAATTATATAAGCATCCACACCAGTGGACGATATTGTTCTGTCTATTATTAAAGGAACACTCCACCGTTTTTTGAAATAGGGCTTATTCACCTTCTTTCCTACATTTAGATAGGTGGGCAAATGCATTTTTGTCTCAGTGCATGCATTGTTTTAGTTTGACAGGGTCGGCGCTAGCTTAGCTTAGCATAATGAATGGAATCCTTTGTTGCCAGCTAGCATGTCCTGAGTAAAAGTGATATAAAAAATAAAAAACCCACCTAATTACTTCTTGTGGCCTGCGTATTCACAATGAGTACAAATAGCGATGCAGATTAACACTAGGCGATTTTCTAGGCAGATATTGACTTATATATTAAGGACTATATTAGGGGGAAGCACAGGCGAAGCACTGCTACTTGGGCGTGATATCTCTGCGCCCAAGTAGCAGTGCTTCGTCTGTGCTTCCCCATAATATAGTCCCAAGTCAATATCTGCATAGGAAATCGCCTAGTGTTAATCTGCATTGCTATTTGTACTCGTTGTGAATACGCAGGCCACAAGAAGTAATTAGGTGGGTTTTTTTTTATTTTTTATATTACTTTTACTCAGGACATGCTAGCTGGCAACAAAGGATTCCATTCATTATGCTAAGCTAAGCTAGCGCCGACCCTGTCAAACAAAAACAATGCATGCACTGAGACAAAAATGCATTTGCCCACCTATCTAAATGTAGGAAAGAAGGTGAATAAGCCCTATTTCAAAAAACGGTGGAGTGTTCCTTTAAGCACACGCTGCAGTTTTGTCATATGCCACTTTAAATGCTTGAGGATGGATTCTGATTGGCTGTCAATGTTTTTATCCTTCATCAGCTGGAAAAAATCGTTCTGAAAGTGATTCCAAAAATTGTTTTTACGTGGCGTTACCGTTAACAATGTATGGTGTGGACTTACCCATTCTTTCATATATCTTTATTTTCATAATTATCATCCTTGTTTTGAATGGGTCTTAAGCCGTTAATTCAACAAGGAACACTATTTGACTTCATCCTTGACCCGAGGTCAACCGCATCAGACAAATCCTTTATTTACCACAGATACGCTTGACTTGAGTGTCTATAACACAGGCTTATGACAGGTTTCTTTTTGTACAGTGTGTTGCATAAAAGTCCTACAATAACCTTAAATGACGACATATAGTTTACATTGATCATGACCACAAAGACTTTGTCTGTTATTTTCAATGATTCACCAAAGCTCCAACAGACACCTGTTTAAAGAACAGCTCAAGCTAAGACATTTTCAGTGACAAAAAGCAACTTGAACAGCTCTATGTGCAGTGCCTCTTGATGCTGCCTTCTCAAAATGATCATAAATATGAATTTCCCATTTAAAAAGTGGACATGAACGCCCTTTCAAGTCGTATTTACCACTGGGAAGCTTCATAATTTCTATTCGCAAGTTGGGAAGGCCTCAAACTTTAAACATGGCGGAGGGCAGAACGATTGCTGCTACTATTCTTTATTCATTTATCCACAACAGATACATCACCTTATCTTGTCATTAAAGTAGTGCATATATACAAATATGAATAATCATTTGAAGTTTTATACACAGCAAAAATAGCCTGCATTTGACCTAAATTCCATCTAGATATGGCGGTGAATGTTTATATGATTTTCAATGAATGGGACGCTAAATGTAAGTTTGGCTTTAATAAGATTTTTCCAAATAAGCTAGAATAAACTTCCATGATTCCTGTTCTTTCTGACAACAATGCACTTGAATGCGACGAGCTCGTAATCACGACTTCAGGAGTGGGAAGTACATTTCCGATGGCAGCGTTAATCTCCCTTTTAAGCGCATTTCTAGGCACACCAAAAAAATCCGCGATTAACGACAAATCGTCTTTACGACATCTTTCAAATTTCCCCTCCGTGCGCAATCGTAAATTTATCGAGTTCGAATTTTGATCTCTATATTTCCTCCCACACAAAAAGAAAAATTTGGCTAATAATGTCTAGCCAACTGGCGAACCCCATAATTTCACGTTACGCCCCATCTAGGGCAAAGGGTGCAACATGAAAGACTCTGAAATGCAGTGAATTGGGAACAATGATGAATTTATTGTCTAAACTCTTGATTCAGGAGCTAACCGGGACAAAATAACAATAACTCCCTAACCAAAAACAGAGATCAAACAGTTTACAATAAACAAAAGTGGCGTCAGACTCCTAACTTTCCCAAATACTCAATATTTACAGTATATTTACAAAGCCAGCAAATGAAATTGAAAGGGGTGGTTCAAAATCAGCATTAGGAAACAGTCAAAGGGGTCAAAAAATACGCCAACAAAGTTCCTCAGATACAAACCATATTCAATTCCAGCAAACAAGCAATACTCATTCAAACTCTACACTACACAATCAAAAACTCTCTGCTCAGCACACAAGATGTCCCTAGAGGAAGTGATGATGCACTTTTTTAAGGTACCGTGCACCAATCAGGACCTAGCATCAATCAGCCTGCAGGAACCAATCAGACGACGTCCCTAGACAGGCTCTCTTAAAACAACAGAGATATAACAAAGCACAAACCATAACGTCAGTGAAACATCTCATTTTGTGTTCTACAGAAGACAAATTAAGCCAGGTTTGGAAGACATGCAGGTGAGTGAACGATGACAGAACGTTTATTTTGGGGTGAACTAACCCTGTAGCTTTTGTCATGGATACAACAGAAGACTGTTTAGGGAAAATACAATATCATACACTGTAAAAAGAATACTGTGAAATTTACAGCAACTTGCTGGCAGCAATTAGCAAGTAAGTTGCTGTAGTTCATTTCACAGTACGCTTACTGTAAACTTAATCACAGTAACTTTAAAAAATACTGTAAACTTTTTTACAGTAATAATCACAGTACTGTGTTTCATCACCCCACATATTTTACTACTGTAATAGGGATTACTGCATTAATTTTGTGTGCTGTAAAATGAAGACACTGTTTTTGTCACAAAAATGCCATTTATTGACAACTTTTCACAATTTAAATTTCGAAATTCATAAAATAAAAATAGCATAGTAAAAAAACATTTTTTTTTTTTCAATTAGAAGGTATAAAAGACAAATTAAATGATTTAAAAACAGCAGGATTTTGAACAATAGAATTTGGTCCCTGAATGTTGTTTTCTCCCAGAACTTTATTTTTCCTTAAAAAACAGGGCCTGAACTAGTCAACATCATAGGCTGGAGTCTTTTACCCGGCCTGAACTAGTCAACATCATGGGCTGGAGTCTTTTACCCGGCCTGAACTAGTCAACATCATGGGCTGGAGTCTTTTACCCGGCCTGAACTAGTCAACATCATGGGCTGGAGTCTTTTACCCGGCCTGAACTAGTCAACATCATGGGCTGGAGTCTTTTACCCGGCCTGAACTAGTCAACATCATGGGCTGGAGTCTTTTACCCGGCCTGAACTAGTCAACATCATGGGCTGGAGTCTTTTACCCGGCCTGAACTAGTCAACATCATGGGCTGGAGACTTCTACCCGGCCTGAACTAGTCAACATCATGGGCTGGAGTCTTTTACCCGGCCTGAACTAGTCAACATCATGGGCTGGAGACTTCTACCCGGCCTGAACTAGTCAACATCATGGGCTGGAGTCTTTTACCCGGCCTGAACTAGTCAACATCATGGGCTGGAGTCTTTTACCCGGCCTGAACTAGTCAACATCATGGGCTGGAGACTTCTACCCGGCCTGAACTAGTCAACATCATGGGCTGGAGTCTTCTACCCTGCAGTGGAAGAAATTAATTATTAATGGAAAAGTTTATAAGCAAGACAGATGGGTTGATGACAATATATATAAAAGTTTGATTGGATCATTTAATTAAGCCAATCAACATGTAATACAATGTCCACTTCTCTATAAACCAAAACTAGGGTTGCAAATTATCGATTAATTCATTAATCATTAGTTGATAGACCTTATCGATCGATTAACGATTAACTGATAAGCGGCTATTTTCCTGAGAATGTAAATTTCTCACGGTATCAATAGTGTCTTTAACATAAAAAGCAAAATATTGCTTATATACTGAATAAAAATGCATGTTATATTGCTCAACTGATGTTTTATTGTAACAGTTGGGATACGGTACAGATAATGGCATTTATGTAGTTTAACAAAATAAATTATGCACAGAAAATTAAAATACATAAAAAAAATTATTGTAAAAAAAAATGGCATCACAATAAGTGTATGTGATTGTCACTAACATTTTAGTAACTAAACTGAATTTTATTAGGTTTAGTGACAACATGTTACAATGTTTACATGGTACAATATCTGGTAAGCTACGATTTTTTATTATTTCAATTCAATTATTGTGATTTTATTTAATATTGACTCATTTGGATAAATATTAGGTAGGCTACACACAAGATAGGCCTTAATTTTTCTCAAGAAAAAAACCCCAACTCACCTAATGCTGTAAACATACAGAAAGCCCTATCAGCTGGTAGTAGGCTATTATTTAAAGGTATAGCAGAGGATCTTTCCGAATTTTAGATAAGACCCGCCCTCTCCACTTTTTGAAAAGTTTGATTGATTCACCAGAATGATTGACAATTAGGAGGACCAATAGTATAGGTCACCCACCCGGAAGTAAAAAATCCTCCGCTATACCTATAAGGTTAAAAATAATTAAATATAATGCGTTTTTTTTTTTATAATAACAACTTTATTTAATGATATAAGTAAAAATATAATAAATATGTAATATAGAACACATATTTAGCTAAAGTTTTTGACAAGATGTATATGTTTTCGTAAAAGCCTTGAATTATTGTGATAGCTACTCCATGCTTTTTCTATTTTAGATACACAGCACAACACGCAGCCCCTGGTAAAAAGCGCTGATAACCCAATTTCTAAATTACAATTTTTTAAATGTTCCTTTACCTGGGGTTAAAAGTGGGATTTAGAATGACAATAACTCAGAGTATTCAAGTTAACAATTAACAGTCTCACCTGGTATTAGTTGTTCTTCCAGTCATACTCAATGAAGTCCCTGATGAACGATGCCACGTGTGGATTGAGGGACTCGTTTTTTCTTTGGACCACCTTCCCAGTTCTTCTGCTAATCTGGACCTTCGAATTGCACTTGCTGTGCTCCGGATTTATCCTGATGAAGAATCTGTAAATAAAAACATCATGCATTACTCTATCCAAGAAAAAAAAAAAAAAACCTGTCATAAGAATGTGAACGGCCTCTGGCGAGCTACCTCAAATCAGGCCATGAGCTATTGGTAGCACGCAAGCGACGTGTTGGAGACCCCTGCTCTAGAGCTCCGCTTTGTAGGCTACAACTCGATACTTTTTTGCTACTTTGTAATAACTTTCTGCGGCCAGCATTTCTGGAAATGAACGAGGGTAAAACCTTTTTAAGACCTGACTAAATTAAATTTAAGACTGCGGATGACAATCTGGCCGGTTTTTAAGTGGTTTTAAGGACTTAAATTTAAAGTTCAGAATTTTTTACTTTTTAAGACCCCGCGGGGAACCCTGATAGAGGGACTTGCTGCAGCATTGGAGTGTACTACAGATTACAGTGAGCACATTTATAGAAGTGTGAAGAGTAGAGATGGGAACTTTGAGTAATTTAGAAGTCAAGTACTCTAAAAACCAAGTACTTTAGTATTAAAGTTAAGAAAAGAAAATGTGATGTCCATGAAATTTTGACTGTAGACTAGCTGTGCTTACTTTTCTACCATTTGCATGGTGAGTTAAAATAAAAGTTTGATGTTTAACAATTACACAACAGTCCATATAAACCAAATAAACACTTTGAGAAGTATTTTACTAGTCGGGTAGGTGGTTAAAGAATGAGTACTCAAATATTTGTTCCCATTCCTAGTCAAAAATATATCAACAACAAATAAGTGCTTACCTCTGGATAAATTCTAATGTAGTGGCTGCCTCCTCAGGATATTCCATGTTAAATACATAGTATGATGCAAAAAGGACAGCAAGAGCAGAAGTGAATTCGGAACAGTCACTCAGTTGGAGGACAACTCTGCCCTCGATGGAAAGCATCCACTTTTTTGCCCCCAGAATGGACTCTCCTGAAAAAATTAAGTTGACATTGCACATCATTCAATCTGATATGGTTTACTGTTTGGCAAAAAAACTTTGCTACACAGATCACTTTCATAACATCCTCTAATGAACAGCCAGGTAGTGTGCCTGCACATGTATGCACAGTGTAGAATTTGTAGACTATCTCGTATAGTGTGCCATAGTGGGCGACAACCTACGTCACGTCTGCGATGCTTCACGACATCACGACAGAAAGACTAGAATGTTTTATTTTTTAACGGTCCTCCACAATGGGTTGAGTATGTGCGCGAGTGAGTGAGTGAGAGTGCGAGCAACAGTGAGTGTGTGTGTGTGTGTGTGTGTGTGTGTGTGTGTGTGTGCGCGAGTGAGTGAGAGTGCGAGCAACAGTGAGTGTGTGTGCGCGAGTGAGTGAGAGTGCCAGCAACAGTGTGTGTGTGTGTGTGTGTGTGTGTGCGCGAGTGAGTGAGAGTGCGAGCAACAGTGAGTGTGTGTGCGCGCCAGTGAGCGAGTGTGTGTGAGCGTGAGTGAGCGAGGGACAGTGAGTGTGTGTGCGCGAGTGTGTGCGTGCAATTGAGTAAGTGAGCGAGGGACAGTGAGTGTGTGTGTGCGAGTGTGTGTGTGCGAGTGTGTGTGTGTGCGAGTGAGTGAGAGTGCGAGCAACAGTGAGTGTGTGTGCGCGCCAGTGAGCGAGTGTGTGTGAGCGTGAGTGAGCGAGGGACAGTGAGTGTGTGTGAGCGAGGGACAGTGAGTGTGCGGGAGTGTGTGTGTGTGCAAGTGAGTAAGTGAGCGAGGAACAGTGAGTGTGTGTGTGCGAGTGTTTGCGTGCTCGAGTGAGTGTGTGTGTGTGTGTGTGTGTGTGCGAGTGAGTGAGAGTGCGAGCAACAGTGAGTGTGAGTGTGTGTGCGCGTCAGTGAGCGAGTGTGTGTGAGCGTGAGTGAGCGAGGGACAGTGAGTGTGTGTGCGCGAGTGTGTGTGTGTGCAAGTGAGTAAGTGAGCGAGGGACAGTGAGTGTGTGTGTGCGAGTGTGTGCATGCTCGAGTGAGTGTGTGTGTGTGTGTGTGTGCGAGTGAGTGAGAGTGCGAGCAACAGTGAGTGTGTGTGCGCGTCAGTGAGCGAGTGTGTGTGAGCGTGAGTGAGCGAGGGACAGTGAGTGTGTGTGAGCGAGGGACAGTGAGTGTGCGGGAGTGTGTGTGTGTGCAAGTGAGTAAGTGAGCGAGGAACAGTGAGTGTGTGTGTGCGAGTGTGTGCGTGCTCGAGTGAGTGAGTGTGTGTGTGTGTGCGCAAGTGAGTGAGCGCTAGTGAGTGAGCGAGGGACAGTGTGTGTGTGTGCGCGCCAGTGAGCGAGTGTGTGTGAGCACGAGTGAGCGAGGGACAGTGAGTGTGTGCTCGAGTGTGTGTGTGTGTGCAAGTGAGTAAGTGAGCGAGGGACAGTGAGTGTGTGTGTGCGAGTGTGTGCATGCTCGAGTGAGTGTGTGTGTGTGTGTGTGTGTGTGTGCGAGAGTGAGCACAAGTAAGTGAGTGAGTGTATGTGTGTGCACGAATGAGTGAGCGCTAGTGAGTGAGCGAGGGACAGTGTGTGTGTGTGTGCGTGCGTGCGCGCGCGAGTGAGTGAGTGCGAGCAACAGTGAGTGTGTGTGCGCGCCAGTGAGCGAGTGTGTGTGAGCGTGAGTGAGCGAGGGACAGTGAGTGTGTGTGTGTGCAAGTGAGTAAGTGAGCGAGGGACAGTGAGTGTGTGTGTGTGCGCGAGTGTGTGCGTGCTCGAGTGAGTGTGTGTGTGCGCGAGTGAGTGTGTGTGCGCGAGTGAGTGAGCGCAAGTAAGTGAGTGAGTGTATGTGTGTGCACGAGTGAGTGAGCGCTAGTGAGTGAGCGAGGGACAGTGTGTGTGTGTGCGCGCGAGTGAGTGAGAGTGCGAGCAACAGTGAGTGTGTGTGCGCGCCAGTGAGCGAGGGACAGTGAGTGTGTGTGAGCGAGGGACAGTGAGTGTGCGGGAGTGTGTGTGTGTGTGTGTGCAAGTGAGTAAGTGAGCGAGGAACAGTGAGTGTGTGTGTGCAAGTGTGTGCGTGCTCGAGTGAGTGAGTGTGTGTGCGCGCGCGCGAGTGAGTGAGCGCAAGTAAGTGAGTGAGTGTATGTGTGTGTGCACGAGTGAGTGAGCGCTAGTGAGTGAGCGAGGGACAGTGTGTGTGTGCGCGCGAGTGAGTGAGAGTGCGAGCAACAGTGAGTGTGTGTGCGCGCCAGTGAGCGAGGGACAGTGAGTGTGTGTGAGCGTGAGTGAGCGAAGGACAGTGAGTGTGTGTGCGCGAGTGTGTGTGTGCAAGTGAGTAAGTGAGCGAGGGACAGTGAGTGTGTGTGTGTGAGTGAGTGCAAGTAAGTGAGCGAGGGACAGTGAGTGTGTGTGTGCGAGTGTGTGCGTGCTCAAGTGTGTCCGTGCTCGAGTGAGTGTGTGTGCGCGAGTGAGTGAGCGGAAGTAAGTGAGTGAGAGTGCGAGCAACAGTGAGTGTGTGTGCGCGCCAGTGAGCGAGTGTGTGTGAGCGTGAGTGAGCGAGGGACAGTGAGTGTGTGTGCGCGAGTGTGTGTGTGCAAGTGAGTAAGTGAGCGAGGGACAGTGAGTGTGTGTGTGTGTGTGTGTGAGTGAGTGCAAGTAAGTGAGCGAGGGACAGTGAGTGTGTGTGTGCGCGCCAGTGAGCGAGTGTGTGTGCGCGAGTGTGTGTGTGTGTGTGTGTGTGCGAGAGTGAGCACAAGTAAGTGAGTGAGTGTATGTGTGTGTGCGCACGAATGAGTGAGCGCTAGTGAGTGAGCGAGGGACAGTGTGTGTGTGTGTGTGTGTGTGTGTACGCGCGCGAGTGAGAGTGCGAGTGTGCGCGCGCGAGTGAGAGTGCGAGTGTGCGCGCAAGTGAGCGAGTGTGTGTGAGCGAGGGACAGTGAGTTTGTGTGCGCGAGTGTGTGTGTGCAAGTGAGTAAGTGAGCGAGGGACAGTGAGTGTGTGTGTGTGCGCGAGTGTGTGCGTGCTCGAGTGAGTGTGTGTGTGCGCGAGTGAGTGAGTGTGTGTGTGTGTGTGTGCGCGAGTGAGTGAGCGCAAGTAAGTGAGTGAGTGTATGTGTGTGCACGAGTGAGTGAGTGTGTGCGTGCTCGAGTGAGTGAGTGTGTGTGTGTGCGCGAGTGAGTGAGCGCAAGTAAGTGAGTGAGTGTATGTGTGTGCACGAGTGAGTGAGTGTGTGCGTGCTCGAGTGAGTGAGTGTGTGTGTGTGTGTGTGTGTGCGCGAGTGAGTGAGCGCAAGTAAGTGAGTGAGTGTATGTGTGCACGAGTGAGTGAGTGCGTGCGTGCTCGAGTGAGTGAGTGTGTGTGTGTGTGTGCGCGAGTGAGTGAGCGCAAGTAAGTGAGTGAGTGTATGTGTGTGCACGAGTGAGTGAGTGTGTGCGTGCTCGAGTGAGTGAGTGTGTGTGTGTGTGTGTGCGCGAGTGAGTGAGCGCAAGTAAGTGAGTGAGTGTATGTGTGTGCACGAGTGAGTGTGTGTGCGTGCTCGAGTGAGTGAGTGTGTGTGTGTGTGTGTGCGCGAGTGAGTGAGCGCAAGTAAGTGAGTGAGTGTATGTGTGTGCACGAGTGAGTGAGCGCTAGTGAGTGAGCGAGGGACAGTGAGTGTGTGTGTGTGTGTGTGTGTGTGTGTGTGTGGGATCTTACCGAGCATGATGAGCCTTGGAGTGCTTGGCAGGGAAATCTGGGCCTCAATGTCTGCTTGGGTGGAAGTTTCCTGTAACACAAAATAAACAGAAAAAACACTTTTAGAAATCACAAGTACAATATTCATAAGAGAAAGTGTGTGGCAATACTGTACAAAAAATACTTGCATCAGCCAAGAGGAAAACAGCTTCTTCCTTTTCTTTGAAGTAAGCAATCATGACTACAATTGCAGAAAGTCCAGGATCCATGTCTTCCATCTGTCTCTCGATGCCATGAAGGACTGCCTTCACTTCCTTGTTCCATTTCAAAAGTTGACTATTGAAATATTGTAGCACTCTTTTCCCTTTGCCAGCAAGTGATTCTCGTAGTCTTGATTCCAGCTCAATTCCTGTCAATGTGCAGAAGTGCTGTAGTAAAAACTTCTGGATGAAGAGAAATGGCCACTCATTCTGTAAATCTGACAGGGTTGGTGAAGGAGTTGCATTAATGTCACGACGCTGTTGCTCATACAGTAATGTCATGAGATCATTGACTCGCTTCTGGTCTGCACCTCTTTGTCCCTCCTTGGAATAAATAGTCATTAACTCTATTTTCTTCTCATAGAGAGACTCTCTATTTTCACCTTCAGGCAGCTGTGATGGCTGCCATTTGACACAGCCGTAGCTATCAGTTTTGGCACACTTTCTTGATGGTCCAGGCAGGTCTTCATCCACGGCAGGGACCATTCGTTTTGGTTTTCGAAGTCGTGTTAGGGTATTGTCTCTGTTTAAAAAATCGATCCTTATCCTCAGTTGTTTGCTTAAAGTGTAATATCCATTGCCAAGCTGTTCTCCCTCTTCTGTTCGGTCTTCAAAAGACTCAGGATATTTATCCACAATGCTCTTAGCCAGTTCAGCACACTGCCTGAATGGGGGGTTCAAGCAAACCTGTCTTATTGCTTCTGCAATGACTCTCACCATATGCCGTCTATCTGCAGCTTTTGGTCGTTTCCTCTGTGCAAGACACCTTCTCAAGCTTTCATGTGTTTTCTCCCACGGCACAGAAAATGTTGAAACCCAAGTGCTATTCTGCACAGAAACATGGCTTGAAGGTTCCAATACAAGCTCTGAATTGGGTGAGGTTTCAGGATAAGGTACAGGTGTTAAAGTCAAAAAATAGTCAGGTTCAGCAGAAGTTTCCATGGTACAGTCATGTTGCTGCGTGTTGTGCTGTGTATCTAAAATAGAAAAAGCATGGAGTAGCTATCACAATAATTCAAGGCTTTTACGAAAACATATACATCTTGTCAAAAACTTTTTACATAGCTGTATCTAATAAATGTGTATAGTCAATATTGTATGACTGCTGGTTTTGGAATTCATATGCATT